>NC_091225.1:21129611-21226801 GCF_040958095.1 Procambarus clarkii
AGATGTGTACAGGACCCCAACACCCAGCCACAGCAGGTGTACAGGACCCCAACACCCAGCCACAGCAGGTGTACAGGACCCCAAAACCACCTCAGCCACAGCAGGTGTACAGGATCCCAACACCCAGCCACAGCAGGTGTACAGGACCCCAAAACCACCCCAGCCACAGCAGGTGTGTACAGGACCCCAACACCACACAGCCACAGCAGTTCTACAGGACCCCCAACACGACCCCGGCCACAGCAGTTGTACAGGACCCCAAAACCACACAGCCGTGTACTAACCTTCCCAGCTATCGTAACCCCATGCATTAAACCACATGTTTAAACAATACATATTCACTGTACCACGTACAGTTAGAGAGAGAGAGATGGTGACGACTGTGAAACCGGGACAGTGAGGCGCCCTTCAAGCTGATTGCATGTGAGTGATAATGATCTATAAAACCACTTCCTTCTTGCTTACTAGGAAGATAAAGGCTAATTTACAAGTTAACAATCATCCCATCTGATGTGAAGAAATATTAGCTGGTCACATTGCTTGCTTCATATTTGGGTCATGTTGACCAGACCACACACTAGAAGGTAAAGGGACGACGACGTTTCGGTCCGTCCTGGACCATTCTCAAGTCGATTGGTCCAGGACGGAGCGAAACGTCGTCGTCCCTTCACCTTCTAGTGTGTGGTCTGGTCAACGTATTTCAGCCACGTTATTGTGACTCATCATCTGCATATTTGGGTCATACCTCAATAGATATTTGCATATAGATACTCTCGTATTGAACTGTGACGAGGACTAGAGACTTGAGACGGGATGCTGCCAGCTTTCCTGTCTTAAAGACAGCCGGACAAGATGGAACTCCTTTCAGCTTCGGATAACAATCCAATTGACATTGCTGTGAGAAATATTTTTGTCATATAAACTGTTCCTTTCTTTAAACGGTTTAAAATGTATTTCCTGCTTCTTTTTTTTCTCTAGTTTTCTGCCCTGAAAATGTATTCCCTGCGTGTATTTTTGGGTTTATAACTTTATTATACAGTTTCCCTTGTTAATTCATTCTCTTCTCTTCAGTTCATTCATTCTTTAATATTTGTATTCACTTGTCGTTGAGTAAAACCTCCTTGTGGGGGCGGGGAGGGAGAGGGGGGATTGAGTCCAGATCAGTGGGTCACTTCCCGCCTCCCTGCGGTGCTCGCTGTCCTCGTTGTTGTTGTTTTTGTATAAGATTCGCTACTTGGAACAATACGTTCCAAGTAGCACGGGCTATGGTGAGCCCGTAATGGACTTACCCGGCACAGGAGCGGGGCTGTAACAAGTAGCACGGGCTATGGTGAGCCCGTAGTGGACTGACCTGGCACAGGAGCGGGGCTGTAACTCACTGTCCTCATCTACCACCACCCTCATGAAGGTCCTCCCTCACACCTCACCATCTTCATACACTCCCTCACACCCTCTCACTGTCTTCACCATTACCGTGAAGTGTATAGGTAAATTATACATTAGATAATGCCTTTCACAAAGATGTTCTCAAGTGTCTGTTAAACCATTGGCACCGGGATTACATTTATACACTGTGAATTAATCCCTGGATTACTTCAAATGATTCAAGTTAATAATAAATGTAATATTAGTTATTCTAGCACTTCAAGGGGCCCTAATTTATGTATACAACTTTATTATACATTTATCTGTTAACAAATCAGTTTTTAATACACAGTATGTTAGAACTGATGAACGCGTCCAGAGCACGGGCGCTGCTTTAACGAACCTAACCTGAGGACGGAATGCATTAACGAACTCGTTCTCATAAACTAAGGCCACCAAACCCCCTGTTTATGAACGAAAACGGTTTACAAGCGACTCACAACCAACCCATCCTCCAGCCCAACACAGAACTCTAATATATAATAATATTAACTTCAGAACGAATTTATTTGTAATATACAATACGTTAAAATTGGTGAATGAGTCTTGAGAGGGGACGGCTGCCGCTTTAACGAGCTTGGCTTGAGGACGGGTTGGTTTTTTCATCAATAAACAGGGTGTTTGGCGGCCGGATTAACTAGCATATGTTCAATTAATTTGAGCAATTAACCGAACCATCGAATAAATGAATATATGAATTTCTTATTTTTACCAGACTGCATTTTTTTAGTTTGAACTGTTATGATATCACTTTCCTTCAGTTTCCGTCTTTGATATCTCTTTCCCTTCTATTCCTCTTTGTGTTATCTCTTTCCCTTCTGTTCCTCTTCATCTTATCTCTTTCCCTTCTGTTCCTCTTCATCTTATCTCTTTCCCTTCTGTTCCTCTTCATCTTATCTCTTTACTTCAGCGCCCAAATTAGGGCCGCAATTCTTCAGAACTCTGCAAAAGTTAAATTAGAGAGTCAATTCGGCTCTGGGATCCTCTTGGGAAGCTGGGCCGGGTTCTTTGTCGAGGGGACTAAGGTGGACTCACACAAAGGAAGTCAAACACACCGCAGGGTTCGAACCTCGCCATCCTTTATGGAGGGTTTAACGACACAATGCTCAGAGCAGATTTGAAGAAGAGTATTTGGCCAAAAGCATTTGTAAACATGTGTACGGGTTTGTTCTCTGCGTTCTGTTCAAGATGGTTCATGACCAAACCACACACTAGAAGATGGACCGACGTTTCGGTCCGTCCTGGACCATTATAGACCGACGTTTCGGTCCGTCCTGGACCATTATGGACCGACGTTTCGGTCCGTCCTGGACCATTATGGACCGACGTTTCGGTCCGTCCTGGACCATTATGGACCGACGTTTCGGTCCGTCCTGGACCATTATGGACCGACGTTTCGGTCCGTCCTGGACCATTATGGACCGACTTGATATTGGTCCAGGACGGACCGAAACGTCGTCGCTTGCTCATCTTCTGAGCTGTGGTTTAGTCATCATAATTGGCTCGAAATGTTATATATATTTTTTTTCCTGAATCAAGTAGTGTCTTACCGGTTGGTATTACTTTGATTAAGTCATCCCTGAACTATTGTTAATGAGGACTGAACCAATTCAGCTTTTGTAACGAGGGTGACGGTGATGTACTCAAATATGGCGAGCAAAACAGTACTCAGGGCAAAAGTGTACCAACGATTTTGTTCACGACGTTCTGGGACGGAAACCTAACACAACTAGTCGTAAAAACAAACTATCATAGCTCAGTCGATTAAGGCAGTGTCTGGGATGCTCCCGGACGCAGGTTCGAATCCTCGTCACGGCCCTTGTGGATTTGTTCATTTGATGCATCACGTTAGTGTGATCTCTGTGTGTGATCAACATCTGAGGACTGAAACCGGTTGGAAAGCAACCCTTGAGGCACTCCACTTGTTACATCCATTAATGATGGATGAGTACATCCATCATTAATGGATGCACTCCATTAGCGGGAGTGCATCCATTATGTTGTTTGCCTTCTTATCTTGAGGTTATCTTGAGATGATTTAGGGGCTTTAGTGTCCCCGCGGCCCGGTCCTCGACCAGGCCTCCACCCCCAGGAAGCAGCCCGTGACAGCTGACTAACACCCAGGTACCTATTTTACTGCTAGGTAACAGGGGCATTGGGTGAAAGAAACTCTGCCCATTGTTTCTCGCCGGCGCCTGGGATCGAACTCGGGACCACAGGATCACAAGTCCAGCGTGTTGTCCGCTCGGCCGACCGGCCTTCATATAACCAGTTCTCTAAGCATCCTGGTGACAATTTGTCTACATCCTTCCAATGAAGAAAAGTTCCTTGCGAAGGATTTCTGTCTGAAAATTTAAATATATTACGTCTACTGCTTTTCTATCATAACAAAAAGAAATATATTGAAAGGATTTTAGGGTTGAACCTGGATTGTACCTGTATAGGGTTCTGGGAGTTGTTCATCTCACAAGCTCAGCCCGGGGCCAGGCTTGACTTGTGACGTGTTAAATATAGACTTTTGACGTGTTAAATATAGACTTTTGACGTGTTAAATATAGACTTTTTACGTGTTAAATATAGACTTTAGACGAGTTAAATATAGACTTTTGACGTGTTAAATATAGACTTTTGACGTGTTAAATATAGACTTTTGACGAGTTAAATATAGACTTTTGACGAGTTAAATATCAAAAATTTAACCCAAGGCCATGTTGGGAATGTACAGTTGGCTTCGTTCTGGACTCATTATCGGTGATCATGGTCTCAAAGGATCAGTTTCCGACCGGGACAGAAATGATTGAACACGTATCCTTTCACCTAATGCTTCTGTTCACCTAGCAGTAAATAAGTACCCAAAGAGTTAGGCAACTCCTGTGGGGTTGCATCCTGGGGAGGGTCAGTATTCAATATGAGGGGGGGGAGACATCGATATAAGCCTAAAGTACATATATATATACACAGACGACCTGTCCCCGGCAAAAAAAATATTGATATCCCCGTAAATGTAGTATTATCTGCTCTAATATTTTTTTCTCGTTACTTGTCTAGCTAATGACATTAAGCCAAATGGTTGATAGCACACGAGGAAGATTCGGTATCTTGCAGGTCTCGTTATCTTACAGGACTCGTTATCTTACAGGAAGATCTGCGTCTCCAGCCTCAACCCTTATAGCTGCTCCTACTTACAGTGTTATCTAACACTTAGCCACACTTTTCACTTACATTTCGCATATCATAGAGCTCTGTTAGTGGGGAGTTGAGAGAAGTTACAGCCCCGCTCCTGTGCCAGGTCAGTTCACTACGGGCTCACCATAGTCCGTGCTACTTGGAACTTTTTGTTCCTAGTAGCTGAATCTATAACAACAACAGTGGGGGATAAGGTGGATAGTTCTTGTTACGGGGAGTGAGGTGGATAGTGTTCTTTGTCGAGGGGAGTGAGGTGGATAGTGTTCTCTGTCGAGGGGAGTGAGGTGGATAGTGTTCTCTGTCGAGTGGAGTGAGGTGGATAGTGTTCTCTGTCGAGGGGAGTGAGGTGGGTAGTGTTCTCTGTCGAGGGGAGTGAGGTGGATAGAGTTCTTTTGTATTTTTTACGGAGTGACAAATCGAGAGAATGGGCTGGATAGATGGCCCAAGGTTTGAAGTCCAATGTTGACCAGACCACACACTAGAAAGTGAAGGGACAACGACGTTTCGGTCCGTCCTGGACCATTCTCAAGTCGATTGAAGTCCAACTTTCCATTGTCGATTTCTGAAAGTCAATTAGGCTTATGAAAGTGTTAACTGGCATACAATTTGGCATACAACTGCCAAGTTGTATGCCACTTTAGCATACAACTGCCCATAACCGAGGAGGCAACCCTCATCAGCTACCCATTATCCAGGTACCTATTTACAACTTGTTGAACAGTTCTAAGAGAATGTACCCTCCTTGTTCGGGAATCGAACGCGGGACCAATAGGTTGTGAGACGTGGATGGTATGATAGAGAAAGCATCTTCAATTAAATACATCTTTCTTGAGAACTTGAGAGACGGGTCGAAAGCGCTTCCCTTCACTAATGCATTACATATATATATGCTAATTAGGGAATTAAGATAAGAATTTTACTGATATATATGCAAATTAAGCAGCCAAATGCTCAATTACAAAAGTTTTAGCAAAAAACAAACTGTGACATAAGGTAGAGGTATTTTTAGGGTGAGTGGGAGAGAGGGAGTAAGTTATGGGTTTATCAGGGATGAGGAATGAGGGGAGGATGAGGTGTGAGTGTGTCGTAATGGAACAGATGTGGGGGAAGGGTCAGTCCTCACCCACTACCACTATTACCACTACCACTATCACCACCACCACCGCCACTACCACCACCACTATCACCACCACCACTACCACTACCACCACTACCACTATCACCACCACCACCACCACTACCACTACCACTACCACCACTACCACTATCACCACCACCACCACCACTACCACTACCACCACTACCACTACCACCACCACTACCACCACCACTATCACCACCACCACTACCACTATCACCACCACCACCACCACTACCACCACCACTACCACCACCACTACCACCACCACTACCACCACCACCACTACCAGTCACACAAACATACACACAACTTCTCCAACATTCCTGCTCAATACCACAAAAACACACTTATACATCTTATACATTAACACAAATACATGTTAAATTTTAATCACAATTCACGATATTATTAATCTTGAGACTACAATACTGTTGTAGTTACTAAGCCTACATACAATATCTTTACCAAGGATTGTTACTACCACCACTACCACCACTACTACCACTATAACCACTACCACCACTATAACCACTACCACCACTACTACCACTACCACCACTACTACCACTACCACCACTACTACCACTACCACCACTACCACCACTACCACCACTACTACCACTACCACCACTACTACCACTACTACCACTACTACCACTATAACCACTACCACCACTACTACCACTACCACCACTACTACCACTACCACCACTACTACCACTACCACCACTACCACCACTACCACCACTACTACCACTACCACCACTACTACCACTACTACCACTACTACCACTACCACCACTACTACCACTACCACCACTACTACCACTACCACCACCACTACCACTACTACCACTACTACCACTATAACTACTCTTGTTAGTTGTACTAAACATTATATAAATACAATGTTTAAGTACATTACAAATGTACCAATATCTCCATTCAAAATAAGAACTAAATATTATTTAATTTACGTCTAGATAAACAAGCTTGATTTACACAACTGTACTCGTTACAGTTCCGCCAGAACTGTAACTCGTACTGTAGGACGTAACACTGTAACGCCTTGTCTGAGTTACCACCCAAGCCTCTGAGTCTGAGACCAAGAGCCAGAGCTTGTTTGAGACACTTGACAAGTTGAGATTAACAGCTTGTAAAGGTCATATTGGAGTTGGGACAAGTGTGACACGAGCTATTTGCCTCCAAGATTGTAATATATATATACTCAAACAAGGCAATTTCTCTATAACATAGTTATCTTGCCTTAGTATGAGACTGGGTGATTGGGTTTTCTAAACTTTGGAGAACTTGTTGAAACCTGTTTCAACTCTCTCTCTCTCTCTCTCTCTCTCTCTCTCTCTCTCTCTCTCTCTCTCTCTCTCTCTCTCTCTCTCTCTCTCTCTCTCTCCATCTGAGCAGGTAATATTACTCAATACAACCAATTACTACTTTCTTACCCCCATCCACAGTGACTCCACACACCTGCGCTGGCCTCCACCTCCGCCACATGTGACCCCACACACCTACACTGGCCTCCAACTACACCACATGTGACCCCACACACCTGCACTCGCCCCCAGCTACACCACATGTGACCCCACACACCTGCACTGGCCTCCAACTACACCACATGTGACCCCACACACCTACACTGGCCTCCAGCTCCGCCACATGTGACCCCACACACCTGCCCTGGCCTCCAGCTCCACCACATGTGACCCCACACACCTGCACTGGCCTCCAGCTCCGCCACATGTGACCCCACACACCTGCACTGGCCTCCAACTCCGCCACATGTGACCACACACACCTGCGTAACTATCAGAACAAGACACGGGCTCCCCCCACTGACGTCATGCAGTCATTTATTTGTTTCATGTTAATCCAAAACCTGAACTCTCATGAACACTATGACGTCACATGACATGACGTACCTTGTCCATACCACATATAAAAAAAATATAATTTTATTCCTTTTATGTCGTCAGGTTAGACTGGGTTCAGTCAGGATAGGTTAGGATAGGATGAGTTAGGATGAGTTAGGATGAGTTAGGTTTTTCATAGAGTAGTGATGACGTATAGAAATACCTACTTCTCCTCAGGCTCTGTTTACATTACAATATATATGATATATATATATATATATATATATATATATATATATATATATATATATATATATATATATATATATTGATTATCTCAGTGACAGTCTATTATTTAAAAATTTTATATCATAAACAAATGACACCAGTGATATATTTTATATTATTTTCATATAACGAATTGGGAGAAAATGCGTCGTTTGGTTACGTCACTAATGGTCAACTAGCGTCAAGCGGATAACGATGACATTTTTGTACTTTATTGATGTCTTCTTCGTTATTTGGTTGTTTATTGTAAGTTTATTAATATATAAAAGAAATTAGGTCACTAATGGTCATGCAGGTCGGCGTTCAATCCCCGACCGTCCACAAGTGGTTGGGCACCATTCCTTTCCACCGTCCCATCCCAAACCCTTATCCTGACTTCCTTCCCAGTGCTATATAGTCGTAATGACTTGGTGCTTTCCCCTCATGGCTTGTTCCTTTCCTTCCCGGCAAGACAGGGAGACTCTGGAACGTTCTAGTAGAAACGGGGCTACTTGTCCAAATATGGCGCGACTTGTCCAAATATGGCGCGACTTGTCCAAATATGGCGCGACTTGTCCAAATATGGCGCGACTTGTCCAAATATGGCGCGACTTATCTAGAGAAACTGTGTAACTTTTATACCCTCGTGCTCATGTAATAACTATTAAATGGAATTTAATTCAATTTGACGAATATTTCAACAGCTGTTAAGGTGCATCTCTGTGTTTGTCATTTTATTACATATTAATTATGTAAAGTAATAAAGCAAATATGCACAATTCAAACATTTAATAAATTAACTAAGGTTATGTTAAGTTAGTAACTTGTTTGGTGACTTAGCAAACACTCCATTAAACCTCTTGGCTAGAGGTTACCTAGATAAGCCTAACAGCCTTCTTGAGATTACCTTCAGATGATTTCGGGGCTTTTTAGTGTCCCCGCGGCCCGGTCCTCGACCAGGCCTCCACCCCCAGGAAGCAGCCCGTGACAGCTGACTAACACCCAGGTACCTATTTTACTGCTAGGTAACAGGGGCATAGGGTGAAAGAAACTCTGCCCATTGTTTCTCGCCGGCGCTTGGGATCGAACCCAGGACCACAGGATCACAAGACCAGCGTGCTGTCCGCTCGGCCGACCGGCTTTCTGTTACTTTCTGTGCAACTCCTTACTTCACCTCTCCAGGTCCAGGTAACTTATATCCACTTCAACTTTGACTTTTAAAATGTTGACAAACTCAATGAAACTTATCTCTTAGCGCGAGGCCATATACAACTAATATGGAATTTGGAAAGCTCTATACTGCCTTCTTAAGTGAAGAACATAAGAAATATGAAGAAGATGAGAGCTAGAATCCCTGTTCTCACCCTTTCTCTCAGAGAGAGAGAAAGAGAGAGAGAGAGAGAGAGAGAGAGAGAGAGAGAGAGAGAGAGAGAGAGAGAGAGAGAGAGAGAGAGAGAGGGAGAGAGAGAGAAAAAATAAGAATAATGGAACTATTACCAAGAAAGATGCAGCTTAACTTTTCCTATTGTTGACATCTTTCACGGAAGCTTTTGCTATCAAAAGAAAAACAAAAGTTCAATTTATACCAAAAAAACTTGTGATTTTTACTAATAAGCACAAATGTTTATCTCATATGTTAAGCTGCTGATAAGTCGTTGTGTGTGTGTGTGTGTGTGTGTGTGTGTGTGTGTGTGTTTGTGTGTGTGTGTGTGTGTGTGTGTGTGTGGGTATATTAACCTAGTTGTGCTTGCGGGGGTTGAGCTCTGCCTTTTCGGCCCGCCTCTCAACTGTCAATCAATCAACTGATTGTTTTTTTCTTTCGACCAGGCCTCCAGGGGTGGAGGCCTGGTCGAGAACCGGGCCGTGGGGACACTAAAGCCCCGAAATCATCTCAAGATAACCTCAAGATGGTAAAAATCTTTTTCTAGCAGCTCTAATCTGTATACAAGTGAACCCGTATCAAAAGACGGCACCAAGCACTAATATTTATGAAAGAAAATGTGTTTGTCTGTGTATGATTGGAGACAGACGCTCGAGGCTAGCCTCACCTAACTTTGCATGGTGATTGATGGAGGGTAGATGACCAACATGACCGGGTGGGGCACAGCTCCATTGATGGTATTAAAATACAATCGGCTTCCATTACTTCCTTCTCAAGTCACGAAATCGGTAGAAAGGTGGCTGGCCTAATTCCTGGGCCAGGAGTCATCAGGAATTTATGCATTTACTTACGAGCCTGTACATCCTTTTTTTTCAAGTCTTTAGCAGCTTTGTTTACATTTATTAACAGTTCATGAGCGCCGAAGCACTTGGGGACTTGTATAAAAATAACAACATTTGATTAGGAAGTTTGAATGCTTATAAAGCAGTCAAATTCCTAACTTCGGGACGTGGAATTTATTCCCGAGATCAGTCCCCATCGCCCAAATTATAAATATAAAAACTACACACGATTTTGTCGTCACTTTTCAAATAATATTAATATAACATGCTCGTGCCTCGTATATAATTTTGAAGTAAACATTTGAAACACAAGACACAGCCAGATTATCCAAACAATTTTCAAAGGAATTCTGAATTAGTTAATTTAATTATGAAACAGCAGGGATCCCCGGTATAGAGAGAGTGATAATTTAGGAAGCATCATACACGACACATCATACAGGAGGAGACATAAGACTGACAGCAAACATGTTTACATTAGCAGGACTAAACCCAGCGACGGTGTTAATCCGCTGTCAGAGGTGGATTACTAAACCCAGGAATCCACTGTGGTGGACCCCCACCCACTGGGTAACCCATAACTCCTCTCATTACTGAGAGAGAGAGAGAGAGAGAGAGAGAGAGAGAGAGAGAGAGAGAGAGAGAGAGAGAGAGAGAGAGAGAGAGAGAGAGAGAGAGAGAGAGAGATAGAGAGACAGAGAGAGACAGAGAGAGAGAGAGAGAGAGACAGAGAGAGACAGAGAGAGAGAGAGAGAGACACACCATACTTCCCTCCACCTGCTCCGCCAATAATTAATTTACCAGGCAAAAATCCCCCATAACAAGCTATTAACATGACAACTGTCTCAATATGAACAATATTTTACAGTCGTTCTTACCCATAACGAACCTTTGTCACTCTCCGTTAATTACCAGACATCAACCACACTTCTCAGAAAAATGCGCCAATTATACCAATTAATTCTCTCCTGAAATTCGACTCATATCATTACGTTTTAATTCACAAATTATGAGGGTGTCGTAAGATATGGTTGGCCCTGCTGTTCAGCTCCTATCTTCCAACAGCCTGGTTGATCAGTCCGGCAACCAGGAGGCCTGGTCGACGACCGGGCCGCGGGGACGCTAAGCCCCGGAAGCACCTCAAGGTAACGGTGTGGTCACGGTATGGTCACGGTGTGGTGACGGTGTGGTGACGGTGTGGTCACGGTATGGTCACGGTGTGGTCACGATATGGTCACGATATGGTCACGATATGGTCACGGTGTGGTCACGGTATGGTCACGGTGTGGTCACGATATGGTCACGGTATGGTCACGATATGATCAGTGTATGGTCACGGTATGATCACGGTATGGTCACGGTATGGTCACGATATGATCACGGTATGGTCACGGTATGGTCACGGTATGGTCACGATATGATCACGGTATGGTCACGGTATGGTCACGATATGGTCACAATATGGTCACGATATGATCACGATATGGTCACGATACGGTCACGATATGATCACGGTATGGTCACGATATGGTCACGATATGGTCACGGTGCATGTTAGGACTTGAGTAGTAGAACAACTCCAGAACATCATCCAGGAACAATCCAGGTAGAATAAAACAGCATAGCGACTTCTAGTATCCACACCGCCGCTTCATACCCCAAAAAACCAAACCAACCCGTATAATTACGTCAAATAAGTCTATAATGATGATATACTCTTGATATAAAACAAAAGTCATTAGTGGGACCGTATGGCGGTAAAGCACCTATATCCACTTCCCAAACTTTTCTTTCTCAACTTTTCAGCCCGAAACACTGTGCGTTTCGGGCTGTCACTATCATTATACAGTGCACTATCATTATACAGTGCACTATCATTATACAGTGCTTGTATAATGATACAAGCACTATCATTATACAGTGCTTGTATAATGATACAAGCACTATCATTATACAGTGCTTGTATAATGATAGTGGCTTTACAAGAATATAACAATGTATTCATGACACCAATGTTATGTATTCTCACAACTCAATTTACCTTCTTGTATATCAATAAATTAATTGATAAATAAACCTTCGTTATTTGGCTTACAATTTCCAACATTTTATAACCAAATATTTTTTTTAATCAAAACAGTAATCATAAACAGATGATTAGTCACAATAACGGGGCTGAAGATATCATGACCAGACCACACACCAGAAGATGACGAGACGACGACGTTTCGGTCCATTATGCAACTTGGTACTGGTCCGTTTCGGTCCATTATGCAACTTGGTACTGGTCCGTTTCGGTCCATTATGCAACTTGGTACTGGTCCGTTTCGGTCCATTATGCAACTTGGTACTGGTCCGTTTCGGTCCATTATGCAACTTGGTACTGGTCCGTTTCGGTCCATTATGCAACTTGGTACTGGTCCGTTTCGGTCCATTATGCAACTTGGTACTGGTCCGTTTCGGTCCATTATGCAACTTGGTACTGGTCCGTTTCGGTCCATTATGCAACTTGGTACTGGTCCGTTTCGGTCCATTATGAAACTTGGTACTGGTCCGTTTCGGTCCATTATGAAACTTGGTACTGGTCCGCTTCGGTCCATTATGCAACTTGGTACTGGTCCGTTTCGGTCCATTATGAAACTTGGTACTGGTCCGTTTCGGTCCATTATGCAACTTGGTACTGGTCCGTTTCGGTCCATTATGAAACTTGGTACTGGTCCGTTTCGGTCCAGGACGGACCGAAACGTTGTCGTTTCTTTATCATCTGGTGTGTGGTCTGGTCCTCACCAATCATAGGGCCCCGGTGTCACCAACCAACCGCTACTCATATTTCTAACACGGAACTCAATCACCTCATAATGTGGCGCTAACAGCCCATTGATCTCTGACACACCTCTCATTACCCTCACACCACTACACTACAACTGCCCTCCGCCATACACTCTCCCTTTACTACCTGCCTTTATGTATCCACCTCCAGACTCTTCCCCTATAATGTTGACCTTTCCGACAGCCCCGTCTTAGCGGGACGGCATCCACGCTGGCAGGCAGGGAGGCAGGCAGGCAGGCAGGCAAGCAAGCAAGCAAGCAGGCAGGCAGGCAGGCAGGCAGGCAGGCAAGCAAGCAAGCAAGCAAGCAAGCAAGCAAGCAAGCAAGCAAGCAGGCAGGCAGGCAGGCAGGCAGGCAAGCAAGCAAGCAAGCAAGCAAGCAAGCAAGCAAGCAGGCAGGCAGGCAGGCAGGCAAGCAAGCAAGCAAGCAAGCAAGCAAGCAAGCAAGCAGGCAGGCAGGCAGGCAGGCAGGCTATGTCTATCTCAGACCCTGAGGATGATATCGGGGACCTTCCAACACACTTCCGCCCTCGGTGTGTCGGAACACGCTAGGAAATTCACACTGTCTTGTCGAGGAACATGTCTGCGTCCTGGGGCAGTTGATTATTGGGGGAGGAGGTGAGACGTGAGGAGAAGAAGAGGGAGAGAATAAAAGGAAGATAGAGATGATGAGAGGAAGCATGAAGTGATGCATAAGAAACTAAACAAAGGTATTTTTTTTAATGAGGTAACGGGGTGGGGGAGACGAGAGAAGTATTTGTGAATACAAAAAAGTTGTAAACATAAGGAATAGCGAATAAATTGTCAGACAGACCGCCACGCTGACACGATGTGTACGTGTTTGGTCGCTCAGCTAAGCGTCTCGTCTCCTCCCAGGAGGCTGTTGAGTGCTGGTAAGGTTCTTCATGTGTGTTCCAACATGTGTGTTCCAACATGTGTGTTCCAACATGTGTGTTCCAACATGTGTGTTCCAACATGTGTGTTCCAATATGTGTGTTCCAACATGTGTGTTCCAGCGTGTGTGTTCCAACATGTGTGTTCCAACATGTGTGTTCCAACATGTGTGTTCCAACATGTGTGTTCCAACATGTGTGTTCCAACATGTGTGTTCCAACATGTGTGTTCCAACATGTGTGTTCCAACGTGTGTGTTCCAACATGTGTGTTCCAACATGTGTGTTCCAACGTGTGTGTTCCAACATGTGTGTTCCAACATGTGTGTTCCAACATGTGTGTTCCAACATGTGTTCTAACATGTGTGTTCCAACATGTGTGTTCCAACATGTGTGTTCCAACATGTGTGTTCCAACATGTGTTCTAACATGTGTGTTCCAACATGTGTGTTCCAACATGTGTGTTCCAACATGTGTGTTCCAACATGTGTGTTCCAACATGTGTGTTCCAACATGTGTGTTCCAACGTGTGTGTTCCAACATGTGTGTTCCAACATGTGTGTTCCAACATGTGTGTTCCAACATGTGTGTTCCAACATGTGTGTTCCAACATGTGTGTTCCAACATGTGTGTTCCAACATGTGTGTTCCAACATGTGTGTTCCAACATGTGTGTTCCAACATGTGTTCTAACATGTGTGTTCCAACATGTGTGTTCCAACATGTGTGTTCCAACATGTGTTCTAACATGTGTGTTCCAACATGTGTGTTCCAACATGTGTTCTAACATGTGTGTTCCAACATGTGTGTTCCAACATGTGTGTTCCAACATGTGTGTTCCAACATGTGTGTTCCAACATGTGTGTTCCAACATGTGTGTTCCAACATGTGTGTTCCAACATGTGTGTTCCAACATGTGTGTTCCAACATGTGTGTTCCAACATGTGTGTTCCAACATGTGTGTTCCAACATGTGTGTTCCAGCATACGAGGATGTCAACAGCTCACTGCATTGTAGTCGCCATCATAGATTCTTTCTTTCTGTCTGCAATTTTACACATTTCTTTTATTTAATGTAATGTAACAAGACGGTCTTAGGAAGACGGGCGGACTAGAGCCTAGCGTAAGTGTAGGTTTTGTCGTAAAGTTACGGAATAATCTTATTCTGCCCAAGGATGTTTCTGTTGAACAGAAATATCTATGTAAATTTCGATTCCTACTCTACTCATTTTGAAACCCAGTATTATGCCTATATTTTTGTATGGATTGGGATGGTTGTCGAGGGTCGTGGAAGAGTTGGGGATGCCCTATGAGGTGACTGTTAAAGTGACGGTAGTGTGGTCATGTCTGCTGAAGTGATGCCAGGTAGAGAGAGAGAGAGAGAGAGAGAGAGAGAGAGAGAGAGAGAGAGAGAGAGAGAGAGAGAGAGAGAGAGAGAGAGAGAGAGAGAATCCAAAGTCCCCATGGGTTTTAATACTGCTATTTTAACCATTGCGGAGGCACTTCCCTCACATAATAATTTCGAGACGAAGCCCTCAGGAACCCTCAATGCTTGCAACAGTGCCGCGCCCCCTAGCGGCCCGCGAGGGAACTAATGTGATCAGAGCAGTAATTATCAGAAGGTGGCCCTGCCTCCTGGCACCCCAATTAACCTGCTATGTCGCCCGTCAACACATGCTAGATGAGCACCCCTTCTCCTGCATGCCTCGGTTATCGTCATCCACACCATAATACTGGCCCGAGTGGATTAGAGTGACTCGGTATTCGAGCCTAAACGGTTTAGACGTGCTTACAATTAGAGACGTCTTTGGTGAAATGTCTTTGGTGAAGTGTGATCAGGTTGTGTGTCAAGGGAGGTGGTCATGACACCGTCTGTGTCATGAGAGATGGCCATGACACCGTCTGTGTCATGAGAGATGGCCATGACACCGTCTGTGTCATGAGAGATGGCCATGACACCGTCTGTGTCATGAGAGATGGCCATGACACCGTCTGTGTCATGAGAGATGGCCATGACACCGTCTGTGTCATGAGAGATGGCCATGACACCGTCTGTGTCATGAGAGATGGCCATGACACCGTCTGTGTCATGAGAGATGGCCATGACACCGTCTGTGTCATGAGAGATGGCCATGACACCGTCTGTGTCATGAGAGATGGCCATGACACCGTCTGTGTCATGAGAGATGGCCATGACACCGTCTGTGTCATGAGAGATGGCCATGACACCGCCTGTGTCATGAGAGATGGCCATGACACCGCCTGTGTCATGACAGGAGGTCATGACACCGTCCGTGTCATGACAGGAGGTCATGACACCGTCCGTGTCATGACAGGAGGTCATGACACCGTCCGTGTCATGACAGGAGGTCATGACACCGTCCGTGTCATGACCTCCTCTTGTGACAGACAGGATATATTACTCCCGTAAAATCCTACACATGATCCACTATTGTCTTCTCTCAACACAGTTTTCCACAAAAACAGAGGACTCTCCAGTGCACCTGTTGCAGGCTAGCCGTCAACGACACTCCCATAGGCACACACGCCGTCACAAAGCACACGTGACGTCAACAGAACGACGCTTTGAGAGGTCGCAACACAATCAAACGTCCGAAGCTTTTGAAAGTGAAACAAAATTTGTGTCTTGTTTGTCTTCAAAAATTGTTGGATGAAGTGTGGTCGAGTCATGGTGGAATTAGACGAGAAAGTTTTAATGGGAGGTATAATTCTGTGGCCGAGTGACGGGTGACAGAGGAGGAGTGACGGGTGAGAGAGGAGGAGTGACGGGTGACAGAGGAGGAGTGACGGGTGACAGAGGAGGAGTGACGGGTGAGAGAGGAGGAGCTACAGGAGTTACGACGCTCATAAACTGTATAATAAATATAAATAATGTCAACGTAATATCTGAAAGATGTACAGGTTCCGTAAGTGTAAAGCAGGCCAGGGCAAGACCTCAGCCCTCCAGGAGGGCATCAGCACGTTCACTAACGTACTGAAAAAAGAACTATTCAGAGACGACAAATCTACTCAACACAGAAGACAAAATATTAGAAGCAAGACACCTGGGGCCAGATTCACGAAAGCAGTTACGCAAGCACTTACGAACCTGTACATCTTTTCTCAATCTTTGGCGGCTTTGTTTACAATTATTAAACAGTTAATGAGCTCGGAAGCACCAGGAGGCTGTTTATAACAATAACAACAGCTGATTGGCAAGTTTTCATGCTTGTAAACTGTTCAATAAACGTAACCAAAGCCGTCAAAGATTGAGGAAAGATGTACACGTTCGTAAGTACTTGCGTAACTGCTTCGTGAATCTGGCGCCTGATCTTTGGGTAATTTTGTCGCGAAAATTTAACAAATGTGCCAACAGCAACTAAAGAAAATTTGTCCCCACAAACCAGAAATATTCATAATTCAATTATTTCTAGCTGAAAAAAATGAAAATTCATTGACACCAATAGAAAATGGTGCAAATAATTGAGAAATCTTTAAAAAGTCACCGTTATTGACCGTTAAAGTAACTATTTTGTGCAACTCATTACTCAACTAAATAATCTTCCTTCTGTACTTTTCTGTAGATTTCAGCTGAAATCTCGGGTACGTCTTACAGATATTTCAGGGACAGAAAGCGTGAAAAAATTATCTTTAATCTTACTTTCAAAAAAGTTAGTTTTATCTCTTGGGTACAATCATAAAAATCAGTCACCATCCGTTTGGGTTCTCACGTTCATCCAAGGAGCGAAACTTTCTGTGGTTAAGACTTCCTGCTCGTATAAAAATCAGTCTTTATTACATCTACGACATTTACCACTTGTAATATGATGGAACAGGAAAAGTGACATACCTAGTTAGTGTTCGCAGCGAGTAGCTTTTCCTCTTAGTAATCCAACCACTTGGGCTGGACGGTAGAGCAACGGTCTCGCTTCATGCAGGTCGGCGTTCAATCCCCGATCGTCCAAGTGGTTGGGCACCATTCCTTTCCCTCCCGTCCCATCCCAAATCCTTATCCTGATCCCTTCCAAGTGCTATATAGTCGTAATGGCTTGGCGCTTTCCCCCTGATAGTTCCTTCCTTCCTTCCTTCCCTCTTATTAGGAACATCTGATTTTCTGCCCATTATATATAATGCTCAAGACTCAGTTTTGCTCAGTGAAAGTCTACTTTGTCCAATGCTCTTATCAAACCCCAAAAGATATCATTAGTTTTTAATCTTCATCCCTTCCAAGTGTTATATAGTCGTAATGGTTCCAACCACTTGGGCTGGACGGTAGAGCGACGGTAGAGCTTCATGCAGGTCGGCGTTCAATCCCCGACCGTCCACAAGTGGTTGGGCACCATTCCTTTCCCTCCGTCCCATCCCAAATCCTTATCCTGACCCCTTCCAAGTGCTATATAGTCGTAATGGCTTGGTGCTTTGCCCTGATTATTCTCTTCCCTTCAGTATTTACTCCTGATAATTACCTTACCTTTGGGGCCTGACAGCTGAGTGAACAGCGCTCGATATTCGTAGCCCTAAGGTTCCGGGTTCGATCCCCGGCGGAGGTGGAAACAAATGAGTAGAGTGTCTTTCACCCTGATGTTCCTGTTCACCTAGTAGTAAATTGGTACCTGGGAGTCAGACAGCTGCTACGGGTTGCTTCATGAGGGTGTATAAAAAAAGGAGTCCTGGTCGAGGACCGGGACGCGGGGACGCTAAACCCCGAAATCATCTCAAGATAACCTCAAGTTAGACAACCTTGTTCCTTAAGTTAGTATCAAAGTCACAGTTTCTCCTGTTACCCGAGACCTTCACCAACATTCACCAGTCTCCGTGGTGCAGTGGTAAGACACTCGCCTGGCGTTCCGCGAGCGCTTTGTCCTGGGTTCGTATCCTGGCCGGGGAGGATTTACTGGGCGCAAATCCTTAACTGTAGCCACTGTTTAACTCGACAGTAAAATGTGTACTTGGTTGTAACAAGGATTCTTCGCGGCGGGGATCGTATTCCAGGGACCTGCCCGAAACGCTACGCGTACTAGTGGCTCTACAAGAATGTAACAACTCTTGTATATACCTAAAAAAAAAAAAAATTACGTATGCAAACTGCCAGTTGTTCTGTATTAGTTTTACCTGTAGCTTCATCAATTACATTATACAGTAAAAACCACGACTTTCTTTTAGAGTAGTCTGTTAATATTCTCTAATAATCCAGTAATCCCTTCTGCAACTGCACAGCTTGCGAGGATTATGGTTTGAAAACCTTGCAATTTCTCCGGAAAAATAACTTCTGAAGTTATCAAGACGCAATCTTTCGTATAAAGTTCCCTTCCAAGAAAGACTTCGAAGACAGCTATTTCACCAGCAATTATATGACTTCCCTTAACTGCAGCCTCACTGACGGTGAAAACCTTTAAATACTGACTGTAATTAACTTCACTGTGAAGTAATTTGCCTCATCAGCCCTCACAGTGCTCACGAATGTTAGTCTCTGGCAACTATCATCTCTAGTTTACAAATCAAACACATTGATCTTCCATTCATTTAGTCAAAAAGCACAAGATATTAATTTTTCATGCACAATCGGACGCTCCTCGTTAACTGCTCGTTAATTTCATATCATGAGTGTGTCGGAGTAAATAACCTTGGGAACCGCTACCCATCAAAATATTAACCCACAAACACAATTAATGTTTCTGGGTAGTGTGGTTTTTCTAACTGCGTATACCTTCAAATGATAGAAAACGAGTATTATTCCCGCTCAAACTTGGCTTTGACTTTTGTCGAAGACAGCTTAGCGAAGACGTCTTGAAGGCATTTGAAGCCTGCCCACTTCGAAGACTGTCAACAGTCTTCGAGCCACCTTTAAGACATCTTCCCTACGATGTAAAAAACAAAGATCAAAGCAAAGTATGAGGGGAAATAATACCCATTTTCTATACTTTGGAGGTAATAACAATTAGAAAAAACTACACAGGGAGAAAAATAAAACTTGTTACATAATAATTTATGCTCCAACTGACTCGAACAATTACACATGCCGGTAATTGGACACTGCCCAAGCAAAAAGTCCGTTGCAGGTCAGAGCAAGTGGACCAGCGGACCGGTCTAAAACTGGTCTGGTGGTCCACTTACAGCCATAATTAACTGACATTTACTGCAATGACATTGACAACCATCCTACGCTAATGGCCTAACACGCAACTCCGTTTGAAGGGATAAGAGACAACAACATTAGTTTACCAACACATACAGTGTCTTGAACTTAAACTGTGTGGTTGGCGCTCCAGGTGCGGTGGCAGCAGCCAGGTGGTCGCGGGCCGCAAGAGTAAGGAGAGCGGGCCTCCAACACTAGGGTCGCGGGCCGCAACAGTAAGGACGGAGGGCCACTATCACAGAGGCTAAGACCTACGAAAGACAAAATTTATGGGCACCAGAGCTGGGTACTTCTGGCAGCATGACCTACCACAGGCACCCAAGATGTAGGGCAGCAGGCGAGGTTATCTTGATATGATTTCGGGGCTTTTACTGTCCCCGCGGCCCGGTCCTCGACCAGGCCTCCACCCCCAGGAAGCAGCCCGTGATACCTGACTAACACCCAGGTACCTATTTTACTGCTAGGTAACAGGGGCATAGGGTGAAACAAACTCTGCCCATTGTTTCTCGCCGGCGCCTGGGATCGAACCCAGGACCACAGGATCACAAGTCCAGCGTGCTGTCCGCTCGGCCGACCGGCTCCCTACCCAGCAGCGCCCTCAGGCTAATCCATGATTCAACAAACATTTACACAACTACACAGAAACCTGTACATCTTATCTCAAGCTTTGGCGGCTTAGTTTACAATTATTAAACAGTTTACCGGCATCGAAACTTCCCAATTAAATGTTGGCATTGTTATAAACAGCCTCCTAGTGCTTCGGCGCTCATAAACTGTTTATAAAAACTGTAAACAAAGCCGCAAACAATTGAGAAATGATGTAGAGGTTCATCAGTACTACCGTAACTAAATGATGAATCCTGGTCGTTCTAAACCTAGCACCCGCTCACTAGAATCTAGACGGCACTAGGATATGTTAATCTAGGGAGAAACAACACTCTCCCGAGTCCAATTATGTAATGCAGGAGAGCGTAGAATGAGTCAGAAGTTAATTAGAATATTAATCACTGTTGGGAGTGTGACATACATGGTACAGAATGTTGGTGTGGCTTTCTGGAGAAAGCAAGGAACCGTTCATGTGACTCAAGAATTATATCTCTCGTGCCAGTAGAAATTGACATGAAGAAGATACTCCATTATGATTGGCTAAGATTATAGAAGCTGTACTAGGAGTAGATGAAGGTTTCTAGTCGAATTGCGTAAACTAGTCTCCCTTGACCAGGAGAAAATTAGCCAGCCCACGCCAAGTAAACTGACTCAGTAGACTCGTAGGCAAGTCACTGACTTACGAATCATGAGTTACACTTTTAACAGCTGCTACGCTAAACGTAAGTGTTTAGCACTTAAATAGCTTTACCACCATCACCTAAGACTCATATTTGGCGGAGCTGCGTGTTAGGCAGGAAGGAGCTGTCAAGAGTAAGGGCCAAGACATTTCGACTATATAGCTGCGTGTTTAGAGTTCCTTGTCGTACTCCTCTAGTTGTACTCACCAAGTTGTGCTTGCGGGGGTTGAGCTTCGGCTCTTTGGTCCCGCCACTCAACTCTCAATCTACTGGTGTACAGGTTCCTAAGCCTATTAAAGGCTAGCACCAGGGCTGGTAGTCCTAGGCTACATATACCACACTGCCTCACACGCTATATAAAACTGTATATCATTAATATTCCTCTAATTATATTTCCAATATATTATAAAACCAATTCAATTAATAACAAACTTCGAAATACATTAATAATAATAATAATTACAACATAAAAGAAAAACTTAAAATATATTAGTATCACAGATAAGATGTTATCTGTTGTTGACAATTACTATAATAGGTGTGAAGCAGGTGGGCAGGGTGGGGGAGGTGGGCTGAGTGTGGGGGTGTGGGAAGATCTTTCGTGGGAGTGAGGTGGGTCGTGGGTGTGGGGGTGGGTCGTGGGTGTGGGGGGTGGGTCGTGGGTGTGGGGGGTGGGTCGTGGGTGTTGGGGTGGGTCGTGGGTGTGTGGGGGTGGGTCGTGGGTGTGGGGGTGGGTCGTGAGGGATGGGGTAGGTCGTGGGGGTGGGTCGTGGGTGTGGGAGTGGGTCGTGGGTGTGGGGGTGGGTCGTGAGGGATGGGGTAGGTCGTGGGGGTGGGTCGTGGGTGTGGGAGTGGGTCGTGGGTGTGGGAGTGGGTCGTGGGTGTGGGGGTGGGTCGTGGGTGTGGGGGTGGGTCGTGGGTGTGGGGTGGGTCGTGGGGGTGGGGGTGGGTCGTGTTTTGTTTTGGTGAGTTGAGATTTGGAAAGCTTTGCCTTGGGTTACCGGGAGGGGGAAGTTGGTGGAGGTAGGGAGGTGGGCTCTACCACAGTGGTAGAGAGATGGGCTCTACCACTGTGGTAGAGAGATGGGCTCTACCACTGTGGTAGAGAGATGGGCTCTACCACTGTGGTAGAGAGATGGGCTCTACCACTGTGGTAGAGAGATGGGCTCTACCACTGTGGTAGAGAGATGGGCTCTACCACTGTGGTAGAGAGATGGGCTCTACCACTGTGGTAGAGAGATGGGCTCTACCACTGTGGTAGAGAGATGGGCTCTACCCCACTGGTCCCTCCCGCCACACAGCACCTCCTTCTCTGTCCTGGAGATCAATTGCTGCGTCTTGCTCGCAGCATCCAATAAAGACTACCTTAAAGGTAGCCCTTTATCAAGTCCCTGTAGGGAGGGAAGAGGAGGTAGAGGAAGAGCGAGGAGGACTGGCGGGTATACAGGACGGTTTACAGGTCTTGGTTTACAGGACGAGAGAAGTAAAGCAAGAAGGGGGATACTACTCCTTTCTCAAGGACTTCGTCAAGGTGCCTTATGGACAATACTTTTGCTTCAGATCCGTCTTGTTTGGTGGTGCCGCCCGCTCATAATTATAGACCGCAGACGTCTGGGAGTGCCAGGGGTCACCTGGGAGTGTCAGGGGTCGCCTGGGAGTGTCAGGGGTCACCTGGGAGTGCCAGGGGTCGCCTGGAAGTGTCAGGGGTCGCCTGGGAGTGTCAGGGGTCACCTGGGAGTGTCAGGGGTCGCCTGGGAGTGTCAGGGGTCACCTGGGAGTGCCAGGGGTCGCCTGGGAGTGTCAGGGGTCACCTGGGAGTGCCAGGGGTCGCCTGGGAGTGTCAGGGGTCGCCTGGGAGTGTCAGGGGTCGCCTGGGAGTGTCAGGGGGTCACCTGGGAGTGTCAGGGGTCGCCTGGGAGTGTCAGGGGTCGCCTGGGAGTGCCAGGGGTCACCTGGGAGTGCCAGGGGTCGCCTGGGAGTGCCAGGGGTCACCAGAGAGTGCCAGGGGTCACCTGGGAGTGCCAGGGGTCACCTGGGAGTGTCAGGGGTCGCCTGGGAGTGTCAGGGGTCACCTGGGAGTGTCAGGGGTCGCCTGGGAGTGTCAGGGGTCACCTGGGAGTGCCAGGGGTCACCTGGGAGTGCCAGGGGTCGCCTGGGAGTGCCATGGGTCACCAGAGAGTGCCAGGGGTCACCAGGTAGTGCCAGGGGTCACCAGGTAGTGCCAGGGGTAACCAGGGAGTGCCAGGGGTCACCAGGTAGTGCCAGGGGTCACCAGGTAGTGCCAGGGGTCACCAGGTAGTGCCAGGGGTCACCAGGTAGTGCCAGGGGTCACCAGGTAGTGCCAGGGGTCACCAGGTAGTGCCAGGGGTCACCAGGGAGTGCCAGGGGTCACCAGGTAGTGCCAGGGGTCACCAGGTAGTGCCAGGGGTCACCAGGTAGTGCCAGGGGTCACCAGGGAGTGCCAGGGGTCACCAGGTAGTGCCAGGGGTCACCAGGTAGTGCCAGGGGTCACCAGGTAGTGCCAGGGGTCACCAGAGAGTGCCAGGGGTCACCAGGTAGTGTCAGGGGGTCGTTGAGGCCACCTCCCTCGTAAACTATTAACAGTCCAAGATTACAAGCGTAACAGTGCCAACATCAATAACCCCACAGCTATAATCTGCGCGATATGTTTCACAACAATATAACCCCCCATGAAGCATTCATTGTTACGCAGATATTTTCTGTATGTTGACCAGACCACACACTAGAAGGTGAAGGGACGACGACGTTTCGGTCCGTCCTGGACCATTCTCAAGTCGACCATTCTCACAATCGACTTGAGAATGGTCCAGGACGGACCAAAACGTCGTCGTCCTTCACCTCCTAGTGTGTGGTCTGGTCAAATTACTTTAGCCACGTTATTGTGACTCATCGCCTGCATATTTTCTGTACTTATAATCTCCATATTTGAGGCAAAGAAATATACAAGGGCACTTAAAGTATATTTAAATTAATATATCCCATCATTAAAATTAAAATTTCTCGACTCTGGAAGAAATTATAACGCTACGAATCCTTTGACTGTATTCACCTAGTTGTGCTTGCGGGGGTTGAGCTCTACTCTTTCGGCCCGTAACAGCTGTCTAACTCCCAGGTACCTATTTACTGCTAGGTAAAAGGGTATCAGGGTGGAAGAAACTCTGCCTGTTTTGTTTCTCGCCGGCGCCGGGAATCGAACCCCGGCCCACAGGATTACGTGTCCAGCGTGCTGTCCACTCAGCCACCAGCGCCCCCTGTTTCGGTGTGAGCCGACCCTTGCAGCCACTCCCACTGTTTACACCGCTAATCTGCAATGTATGCATATGTATGTATATACACATATATGTATATAACCACATTCTGGGGCTGTGTACTCAGTAAGTATCAGTACCGTATTAGGGAATATTAGTATTAGGGGGCCGGTCGGCCGAGCGGACAGCACGCTGGACTTGTGATCCTGTGGTCCTGGGTTCGATCCCAGGTGTCGGCGAGAAACATTGGGCAGAGTTTCTTTCACCCTATGCCCCAGTTACCTAGCAGTAAAATAGGTACCTGGGTGTTAGTCAGCTGTCACGGGCTGCTTCCTGGGGGTGGAGGCCTGGTAGAAGACCGGGCCGCGGGGACACTAAAAGAAGCCCAGAAATCATCTAAAGATAACCTCAAGATAACCGTAAGAGAACATATCTCTAACCCTGTCTATGTAGGAGAGACGGAGACATATGTATTCCATTGTTAGGTTAACACACACATGTTTAACAATGCAACATATGCACTGCATTGTTAAAGCACTACAATCACCTGTGGTCGAGTGCTCAATAACTCACTACACTATATGTTGTCTAACACATGTGTAACCACATATGACACAAGAAAATGTACATGTGCTGTTACCATTGTATACATAACTGACTGTATAAATGAAAAAAATATATATTGTATAAATAACAAAATTAAAAAAAAACTACACTATCTTTATGGCATCCCCCCTCCCCCCCACACACAGAACTACCCGTCCACTTAGATTCCCCCCCCCATTCACTAACAACCACCCCCCCCCAACCACCTGTTGCTACACCCCAACCACCATCATAATTACTACAGTCTTTTCTTTCACCTCTTCACCGCCGTCTTATCTCTCTCTATTAACACAAGTGTTAGTTTTTTACAACAATTTTAACCCCCTGCCCAATCCTTATCTACACTCCATCTTCCACACCACAATTACCACTACCACCACCACCACGATTCCCTATCACCACCACCAGTACACTTCCCACCACCACCATCACCACACTCGCCACCACCACCACCACAGTTCCCCACCACCACCACCACACTACCACCACACCACCACCACCACACCACTACCACCACCACCACCACCACCACCACCACCACACCACCACCACCACACCACTACCACCACAATTCCACCACCACCACACCACCACCACCACCACCACCACACACCACCACCACCACCACTACCACCACCAATCACCACCACCACCACCACCACCACCACCACCACCACCACAGCACCACCACCACCACCACCACCACCACCACCAACCTCCCGACTTCATAAAAAATCTTCCAATCTGAAAGGGTTTGTTGACTCCCGTTTTCATTACCCGTGAAGGGTCTCTTTAATATTCCGTGACCCAACACTGCAAGAATCACTGTGTACACTGCAAGAATCACTGTGTACACTGCAAGAATCACTGTGTACACTGCAAGAATCACTGTGTACACTGCAAGAATCACTGTGTACACTGCAAGAATCACTGTGTACACTGCAAGAATCACTGTGTACACGGCAAGAATCACTGTGTACACTGCAAGAATCACTGTGTACACTGCAAGAATCACTGTGTACACTGCAAGAATCACTGTGTACACTGCAAGAATCACTGTGTACACTGCAAGAATCACTGTGTACACTGCAAGAATCACCTGTGTACACTGCAAGAATCACTGTGTACACTGCAAGAATCACTGTGTACACTGCAAGAATCACTGTGTACACTGCAAGAATCACTGTGTACACTGCAAGAATCACTGTGTACAACTGCAAGAATCACTGTGTACACTGCAAGAATCACTGTGTACACTGCAAGAATCACTGTGTACACTGCAAGAATCACTGTGTACACTGCAAGAATCACTGTGTACACTGCAAGAATCACTGTGTACACTGCAAGAATCACTGTGTACACTGTAAGAATCACTGTGTACACTGCAAGGATCACTGTGTACACTGCAAGAATCACTGTGTACACTGCAAGAATCACTGTGTACACTGCAAGGATCACTGTGTACACTGCAAGAATCACTGTATACACTGCAAGAATCACTGTGTACACTGCAAGAATCACTGTGTATACTGCAAGAATCACTGTGTACACTGCAGAGATCAAGAGGTTTGGAAGCTTCAAATCACTCGATTTCAAACGTCCCAATTTAATTGACTCAATTTCAAATTTTACAACAAATATCGTATGAAACATTTAATTTTGCATATCAATGAACAGAATAATTTGTTCAACATATGTCTCTAGAACAACTTAAACGTTACACCAATATTTACCTGAATTTACCTGAGGGTAAGGGGACAGGAAGCCCGCGGCTTGTCAAAGGTACCCCCCCATTTGCCCTGATGATATTTTCCAACTGTATTTTTAAACCCCCAGTAGAGTTATGGCGTTTACGGCT
This sequence comes from Procambarus clarkii, assembly GCF_040958095.1. Taxonomy (NCBI): domain Eukaryota; kingdom Metazoa; phylum Arthropoda; class Malacostraca; order Decapoda; family Cambaridae; genus Procambarus; species Procambarus clarkii. Next base: position 21,156,595 of record NC_091225.1, read on the forward strand.
TCGGCGGGTAGGCGGTTCCACGGGTTGACAACCCTATGGGTGAAAAAGCATCTCCTGGTTTCTGTCCTACATTGTGGCTTGTTGAGCTTGAACCCGTTGCTCCTTATTTGTGTTACATCTGAATTTTTTAACAAATTGTTCGGATCGACATCCTCCCAAAGGTTCAGAATTGTAAAGGTTTCAATGAGATCTGCCCTGTCATGCCTGGTTTGTATCTTCTTGGCGTTATCTTGAGATGATTTCGGGGCTTTTTAGTGTCCCCGCGGCCCGGTCCTCGACTAGGCCTCCACCCCCAGGAAGCAGCCCGTGACAGCTGACTAACACCCGGGTACCTATTTTACTGCTAGGTAACAGGGGCATAGGGTGAAAGAAACTCTGCCCATTGTTTCTCGCCGGCGCCTGGGATCGAGGACCACAGGATCACAAGTCCAGCGTGCTGTCCGCTCGGCCGACCGGCTCCCTGGTGTTAATGTAGTGGTGTTAATGTTAATATGTTGCTAAAATGTTGTTAATATGTTGCTAATATGTTAATATGTTGCTAATATGTTAATATGTTTCCAGCGGTTGTCATATTGGACATATTGGACATATTGGAAACAAATGGGCAAAGTTTCTTTCACCCTGAATGCCCCTGTTACCTAGCAGTAAATAGGTACCTGGGAGTTAGTCAGCTGTCACGGGCTGCTTCCTGGGGGTGGAGGCCTGGTCGAGGACCGGGCCGCGGGGACACTAAAGCCCCGAAATCATCTCAAGATAATCTCAAGATAACGGCTCAAAAAGCCGGTGAAACTGCCAGTCGTCAGTAGAATACTGACAACTTGTGATTAATGCAACGATTACGAAAGTTGTTACATCATCTGCAACACTTCAATCAGTAATACAAATGATATAATACAATGTTACGTTCATCAATAATAACATCTCTCGTACAACAACACATATATAAATCGTCAAGTAATTAGACATCCAGCGAGTACTGACAACCATATCGCAGTTTTATCACAACTCTGTATCGTTTATAAAAGTGATAATTACGGCCCTCTGTCGTAATTTCAGAACTCCACTTGAACATTCATAGCTGGTGACTTTATGTGCAGAAAACTCTGTTAGTGTGAGTTAAAAACACACACACACACACACACACACACACACACACACACACACACACACACACACACACACACACACACTTAGAATCTTGTGTAAGGAATCATTTAGAACTTTGTATACCACATATGTCAGACCAATCCTGGAGTATGCAGCTCCCGCGTGGAGTCCATATCTAGTCAAGCATAAGACTAAACTAGAGAACGTTCAAAGGTTTGCCACCAGACTTCTACTCGAACTGAGAGGTATGAGCTACGAGGAGAGACTACGGGAATTAAACCTCACGTCGCTGGAAGCCAGAAGAGTTAAAGGGGACATGATCACCACATATAAGATTCTCAAAGGAATTGATAGGGTGGATAAAGACAGGCTATTTAACACAAGGGGCACACGCACTAGGGGACACAGGTAGAAATTGAGTGCCCAAATGAGCCATAGAGACATTATAATATTTTTTTAGTGTCAGAGTAGTTGACAAATGGGATGCATTAGACAGTAATGTAGTGGAGGCTGACTCCATACACAGCTTCAAGTGTAGATATGATAGAGCCCAGTAGGCTCAGGAACCTGTACACCAGTTGATTGACAGTTGAGAGGCGGGACCAAAGAGCCAGAGCTCAACCCCCGCAAGCACAACTAGGTGAGTACACACACACACACGAAGACAGACTGAAGAATCTATACCTGACGACGTTAGAAAGAAGGAGGGAAAGAGGGGCAGGGGACATGATACGGACGTATAAAATACCTGGATGAATTGACAAGGTGGAAACACAGGAAATGTTTACAATGAATAACAACAGAACACGGGGGCCCGGATGGAAGCTTGAGCCTCAGAAGTGTCATAGAGATGTTAGAAACTTTTCCTTTAGCGTGAGGGAAGTGAGTAAATGGAATGACCTAAAGGAGCAGATTGTAGAGGCAAACTCCATTCATAACTTTAAAAGCAGATATGATAGAAAAATAGGCCAGGAGTCACTGAATTAGACAACCAACGGCGATACAAGCTGGGTCCAAGAGCTAGAGCTCGACCCTGCAGACACAAATAGTTAACTAACAAATAGGTGAGTACACACACACACACACATCTTGGCCCACATATTTTACCACATAGCACACATCCTCCAAGGCCCACATACCTAAGGTAAACATATAATTAAAGGCTATATTCCCCCTCCTTGTGTAGTGAGATAACCGTTAAGAAGCGCTCTCTGGGGGGTGTGTGTTAATTGGAGGATGGAAGGGGAACCACCCGGTAACTTATCTGTAAGCTGTGCAGGGGGATGAGTTGTTGACACTGTGGATGGGTGCCACGCTCACACACACACACACACACACACACACACACACACACACACACACACACACACATAAATTATCTACATATAGAGCGTTATATGACAAAGAGTGCTGGGAAGACGGGACACCACGAGCGTAGCTCTCATCCTGTAACTACACTTAAGTAATTACACACACATAAACACACACACACAGACACACAGACAGACACACACACACACACACACACACACACACACACACACACACACACACACACACACACACACACACACACACACACACACATAGCGAGGACATGACAACAACATATAAGATTCTGAGGCCAATTGACAAAATAGACACATCAGCAAGGGTCAAAGCAACAGCAGAACGAGGGGGTCAGAGATGGAATCTGGAGACGCGAACGAGTCACTTAGACGACAGAAACAAATGACAGTCAGAGCCATCAACAGGTGTAATAGGCAAGACGTTGAAGTCGTTGAAGCTAATTCGATTCAAATTAATACAACAACGAACATGTAAATGTAAATGTAAATGTAAATTTACACAGACGAACATGTAAATGTAAATTTATACAGACTATGAACAGTGTAAACCTATTTCACAGATATGGACTTATTGTCCATATAGTTATATAAAATATATAGTTATAACAACGCAAACAAGCCTGAATGGTCCCCAGGCATATATGCAACTGAAAACTCCCACCCTATAAGTGTCTCGAACCCATACTGCCTGAGAACTCTGCAACTGGTGGATAGGACCCCTTAACCACTCGACCATCATCTTTTGTCCGGTCGTGATGGTCGAGTGGTTAAGGTCTCCTGTACACCAGTTGCAGAGTGCTCCTGACAGTATGGGTTCGAGTCACTTCTGGGGGTGTGAGTTTTCCGTTATATAACAGTATTTAGGAATATATATTGCGGTATATACGGACTATACGCAGCTATACCCTGTCTGTTCTGTCATACCCCTGTGGCTGGGACGTTTCTCTCACTTCCCTCACTCTCCAAACTCATCACCGCCTCATCATTTCCAAATCTCAACGCCTCATTTTTCTCACAGATCTCAAGCTCATTCTCACGTTTTCTTGTGTTGTCGCCCTCATAGCCAGCCTCTCCCCATGAAAGTGATCATGTACACCCCATCACCCCACGCAGCTCCCCACACCCCACACCCCACTCTCCTCCCCAGCTGATCCACACCCTTTGATAAATTTATATACGGAGTTACTGACCCCCTACAAAGGTAATTATGCACAGTCAAAGGTCTTACGCATAGTCTTACGCATGCAAAGGTCTTACGCACAGTCTTACGCATGCAAAGGTCTTACACACAGTCTTACGCATGCAAAGGTCTTACGCACAGTCTTACGCATGCAAAGGTCTTATGCATAGTCTTACGCAGGCAAAGGTCTTACGCACAGTCTTATGCAGGCAAAGGTCTTACGCATAGTCTTACGCATGCAAAGGTCTTACACACAGTATCAATAATAGCGTATTTTATTTAGTGTGGGGTGCAAGTCTTTATGAGAATGTAATATAAATTTCCTATGAATAAAATGGAATTTTCTAAAGTGAGAAAAGACGTCACTCCAGAGGATTTTGAGATCACTTCCGGCGTTGCATCTTGTGACGCGTATAATCAACAAGGTAACGACTTTAAGGCTAGCTGTGATTGGTCAACGGGTGCAAAAAGAACCAATCAGCTGAGAGTTTGATGTAGTGTGAGAGTTCCTGCACTCTACTGGCGCTTGACACACGAAGAAAACAAGGGGTTGTCCTGGGGGAGACTTAATCACGACATACAAAATGGGCAGTGGAATCGACGAGGTATATAGGGGCACAATATGAAATAGACTCGAGCAAAATAACACACAAGTGGATACTATGTACCCAAGGAACTGCACCCCCCCCCTCATCTCTCCCTCACCTCTCATCTCTCACCTCCCTCACTCTCTCACCTTCCTCACCACCGACATTAGCTCCCCCTAACAACACTCCCTCAAAATATTTTGTATGCAATGAATATTCTAATGATAATATTTTGGAAATTTAAATTTGCCATTGAGTTTTCCATTGGAGGTTCTTCAGGGCAGAAAATGAGAGTTAGTACACCTTCGAGCGTGGAATACATTCTAAACTACAAGATAACACAATTGTAGTTTAGGGTCAAGCTGGAAAATAAAACTAAACCAATAATATGACACTTTCTATGACACAATCGTAAGAGGACAAATTTTCAGGCGCCAGCCCGAACAAGCTAGCCCGAACGAGTTGAAATGCCAGGCGCTGATTGGCCCTTTCCTAGAGTGACGTCAGCGCCTCTCCACTTGGCGGCTAGTCCAGAGAGCGCCTCAAAAAGATAGAGGAGAGGCAATTACCGTCCACTACACACCTGTCCCCATCCTCACACCTCCGTAATTACCAAGAATTAAAAAAAAATCATAAATCCTGGATGGACGATGCATTTTATTCCTTATTTTTGCATACTGGAACTGTTTGTTTAGTTTTGTGTATACTGATACATATACAAACACACACACACATACTTATACATAGCCTCAATACTCATACACCCATGGACATACATGACGTCAGGTCTCATACATGCCTCATACTCTCATAGGTCGGAAGTCAGTACATTAAACAACCGGTGGTTAGAAAGGCGGGCTCCAAGAGCTAACGTCTCGATCCTGCAGGAACAAATAGTAAACACACACACACACACACACACACACACACACACACACACACACACACACACACACACACAGTGATGTGGTGGAGGCTGACTCCATACACAGTTTCAAATGTAGATATGATAGAGCCCAGTAGGCTCAGGAACCTGTACACCTGTTGATTGACAGTTGAGACGCGGGACCAAAGAGCCAGAGCTCAACCCCCGCAAGCACAAGTAGGTGAGTACACACACACACACACACACATCAGGATCAGGATGATCAGGAATCTGTACACCTGTTGATTGACGGTTGAGAGGCGGGACCAAAGAGCCAGAGCTCAACCCCCGCAAGCACAAGTAGGTGAGTACACACACACACACACACACATCAGGATCAGGATGATCAGGAATCTGTACACCTGTTGATTGACGGTTGAGAGGCGGGACCAAAGAGCCAGAGCTCAACCCCCGCAAACACAACTAGGTGAGTACAACTAGGTGAGTACAACTAGGTGAGTACAACTAGGTGAGTACACACACACACACACACACACACACACACGCACACACACACACACACACACACACACACACTACAGACTACTAGACTAGTCCCAGAACTAAGAGGCATGAGTTATGAGGAAAGGCTACGGGAAATGCACCTCACGACACTGGAAGACAGAAGAGTAAGGGGGGACATGATCACAACCTACAAAATCCTCAGGGGAATCGACCGGGTAAACAAGGATGAACTTTTCAACACTGGTGGGACGCGAACAAGGGGACACAGGTGGAAGCTGAGTACCCAAATGAGCCACAGAGACGTTAGAAAGAACTTTTTCAGTGTCAGAGTAGTTAGCAAATGGAATGCATTAGGAAGTGATGTGGTGGAGGCTGACTCCATTCACAGTTTCAAATGTAGATATGATAGAGCCCAATAGGCTCAGGAATCTGTACACCAGTTGATTGACGGTTGAGAGGCGGGACCAAAGAGCCAGAGCTCAACCCCCGCAAGCACAATTAGGTGAGTACAACTAGGTGAGTACACACACACACACACACACAAAGTGAGTGTAACTGCCAAAGTGTATTTAATGTGAGGATATCACACATCAGCGGTGATTCAACTCCACACCCCAAGTCACCCAACTCCCTCATACCCCCAACATTATAATCTGATCGAGAAAGCAATTACCAATCCTATGACATTTTAGTTCGAGCAAACACAGGTGTGAGGAATCAGCTTCCACCACCTGGCCCCCAAAAGATTAATTACACTGGAGTCTGCCTCATTAATATGGCCAAATAGCTCGGAGTCTGCTCTATTAACACGAATTTAACGCAATTTTTGTATCACCCAATTTTATCACCCAATTTTATCACCCAATTATATCACCCAATTTTTCACCCATACATATCACTCAAATTTTTTTGGGGAGTTATATGTGAATTTATGGATTTAAAGTGTGGAAATGATGAGAATTCAATGCACAGAGATTGCAAGTTAATGTGTGTAAATGTATATGTTTGCGGTGCGGTCTCTTGAATGTTGATAGGTGGTTGCAATGATTGCTCTGAAGGTCAACACTTCATTCATTCTCTCCCAGCACGTATTGTCCCCTCCCAGCCCTTCCAGATCTTCTCCCTCCCCTCCCCCAGCAGTGAGGGGGGCGTCCCCTCCCCCAGCAGTGAGGGGGGGGGGGCGTCCCCTCCCCCAGCAGTGAGGGGGGCGTCTCCCCCCAGCAGTGAGACAATGCCCTGCACCACACAGCCCACCGTGTGGTGAGGCACAAGGAGCGGAAACCACTTTAACACAAGACTCAATTACTGTGTCAAGTTCCAGTCAAAGTTGCTCAATTGATTACCAAAACTTTGATTAAAAACTGAAAGTTCTGAACGAAATAAATGAGACACGGAAGGAATTTGTTGCAGATTATTTTTGCATTCTTATGATAAGAATGATAAGGGGGACCGAATAACTGAAGTGAATTGCCATTAGATAATAGATAGAAAAGCTTGGCACCAATTTCTTCCAGCCAGGAGGTCGCTTGCGACATTCAACCACTCAACCATAATTAACACACATCACAAACAATTGCTCACACATCACAAACAATTGCTCACACATCACAAACAATTGCTCACACATCACAAACAATTGCTCACACATCACAAACAATTGCTCACACATCACAAACAATTGTTCACACATCACAAACAATTGTTCACACATCACAAACAATTGCTCAACATCACAAACAATTGCTCAACATCACAAACAATTGTTCACACATCACAAACAATTGCTCAACATCACAAACAATTGCTCACACATCACAAACAATTGCTCACACATCACAAACAATTGCTCACACATCACAAACAATTGTTCACACATCACAAACAATTGCTCAACATCACAAACAATTGCTCAACATCACAAACAATTGCTCACACATCACAAACAATTGCTCACACATCACAAACAATTGTTCACACATCACAAACAATTGCTCAACATCACAAACAATTGCTCAACATCACAAACAATTGCTCACACATCACAAACAATTGCTCACACATCACAAACAATTGCTCACACATCACAAACAATTGTTCACACATCACAAACAATTGCTCAACATCACAAACAATTGCTCAACATCACAAACAATTGCTCACACATCACAAACAATCGAGACATTACTCATCACTCACAAACAATCGACACATTACTCATCACTCACATACAATCGACACATTACTGCACAATACGACCGATAAACACAATTGTTAGTACAATTGTTGTCTGTCGCATTTAATCTTGCGACAGACAACAAACTGACGGTCTGGTCCACTGGGAACTTATGTCACAGGTTCAAACTACTCAACATTCACTTACAAAAGCCCTGGATGACTGTCCTAGCCTGGGTAGGTGACAGAGAATTGCTGGCTTCTAAGTCTGTAAATTCACGTATGCAAATGAACACTATGCTATTTAAAATCAATATGAACAGCCTATCTTGAGGTTATTTTGAGATGATTTCGTGGCTTTTTAGTGTCCCCGCGGCCCGGTCCTCGACCAGGCCTCCACCCCCAGGAAGCAGCCCGTGACAGCTGACTAACACCCAGGTACTTATTTTACTGCTAGGTAACAGGGGCATAGGGTGAAAGAAACTCTGCCCATTGTTTCTCGCCGGCGCCTGGGATCGAACCCAGGACCACAGGATCACAAGTCCAGGCCTAAGTCATAATATGAGGACACTGTTGCTACACCTCAACATCTTGATATGTATCCCACACAACACGAAACACTGTCTCTCCAATGACACAGAATTGTAAATAGACACCCCTTAATAATCTTGGGCCAGATTCACGAAGCAGTTACGCAAGTACTTACGAACGTGTACATCTTTCCTCCATCTTTGACAGCTTTGGTTACATTTATTGAACAGTTTACAAGCATAAAAACTTCCCACTTAACTGTTGTTATTGTTATAAACAGCCTCCTGGTGCTTCGGAGCTCACTAACTGTTTAATAATTGTAATCAAAGCCGAAAAAGATTGAGAAAAGATTTAAAGGTTCGTAAGTGCTTGCGTAACTGCTTCGTGAATCTGCGCCCCTTACCATTTAACCATTTCAACATATTCAACCATTACACAACCACAAAATGTCTAGAAATGTCTAGAAGTCACCAGGATGCTGGTTTAAGTTACCCCCCATTGCTCCAAAATTATTATCTCATATACAACCATTTTTTTAAAAATGTGCTGAAAAGCGAAACTATTGCTGTCATTAACAAGTGATGCTCATTTGTTTCAGGTATGTTGTTGGGGGCGGCCGCCAGAGGTCAGCACGGGCGACCAGCGTCCATCACCAGGTAAACACAGAGCTTGCTAGTCTTCTCTTTCTCGCTCCAACTAACCTTTCTTGAAACTTTGCCATTGAAACCTGGACCAATAGACATTATTTCCACACAAGCAAGATCCCAAACAAGCAAGGGATCCCACACAAGCAAGGGATCCCACACAAGCAAGATCCCACACAAGCAAGGGATCCCACACAAGCAAGGGATCTCAGACAAGCAAGAGATCCCACACAAGCAAGGCATCCCACACAAGCAAGGGATCCCACACAAGCAAGATCCCACACAAGCAAGGCATCCCACACAAGCAAGGCATCCCACACAAGCAAGATCCCACACAAGCAAGGCATCCCACACAAGCAAGGGATCCCACACAAGCAAGATCCCACACAAGCAAGGTATCCCACACAAGCAAGGGATCCCACACAAGCAAGGGATCCCACACAAGCAAGGCATCCCACACAAGCAAGATCCCACACAAGCAAGGCATCCCACACAAGCAAGGCATCCCACACAAACAAGGCATCCCACACAAGCAAGGCATCCCACACAAGCAAGGCATCCCTCACAAACAAGGCATCCCACCCAAGCAAGGCATCCCACACAAACAAGGGATCCCACACAAGCAAGGCATCCCATACAAGCAAGGCATCCCTCACAAACAAGGCATCCCACACAAGCAAGGCATCCCTCACAAACAAGGCATCCCACACAAGCAAGGCATCCCTCACAAACAAGGCATCCCACACAAGCAAGGCATCCCACACAAGCAAGGCATCCCTCACAAACAAGGCATCCCACACAAGCAAGGCATCCCACACAAACAAGGGATCCCACACAAACAAGGCATCCCACACAAGCAAGGCATCCCTCACAAACAAGGCATCCCACACAAGCAAGGCATCCCACACAAACAAGGGAACCCACACATGCAGGAACCTTGTACCCTGCTAGGAAAATATCAATTCTCAGCACAGATATATTTCCAACGATAATTTTAATTAGAATTCAATTACTGACCCGGTTTGATCACGTTATGTAGTTTTTTTTAATTTTTTAATAAAAGCCGAGAAAAATGTGGTTTGAATGGTCTTTAAAAATTAATAATTAACGAAATGTTCACTGGTTTTGTTGATCAATTGAACTGTTGTCATAAACGTGAACCTCAAAATGTTTCCAGTCTTAAAGTATACCTTTCAGGGTGGAGCATTTATTAAAGTTTACCTTACATGGTGAAGCATTTCTAAAAGCTTATCCAATAGGGTGAAGCCTTTCCTAACGAGAATATATATATATATATATATATATATATATATATATATATATATATATATATATATATATATATATATATATATATATATATATATATATATATATATATATATATCCCACAGAGATATTAAACTAAATTAAACCCATCACCCGTACACTAAACCCATCAAAGTGTGAAATCATCTCATCCAGCCAACCAATCATAGATGCAGTACGAACCTTATTGCCAGGAGCCCCAGTGATCGCTCCCACCGACAGTGTGCTGCTAGGGGCACCTCTGGGCTCGAGCGCCATTGAGGTAGTCCTCGAAGAAAAGGTGAAAGACCTGAGGAGCATGGAGGCGAGAATAGGGGCTTTGGACGCCCACGATGCTCTGTACCTTCTCACAAGGTGCCTGGCCTTGCCCAGACTTACCTATTTCCTCAGGTGTGATCCTTCCTTTGACAGCCCAAAATTAACGGAATACGACTCACTCCTAAAGTCAGTAACTATGAAAGTGTTAAACCTCTCCCTGCAAGATGACCAGTAGGACCAAGCAACGCTCCCAGTTAGACTCGGGGGGATAGGTATTCGCAAGGCGACACAGTTAGCATTGCCGGCATTCTTATCCTCGACCAGTGCTACAAGTGAATTAGTGAATGAAATACTACCGGAATACCTAAGGAACTTCACTCGGATTCGTGACCCCAAATTTGTGGAAGGAGCTGGTCAGTGGGACACTCTTGCTAATTCACACACTCGACCAACTTTTTCAAACGACGGTAAACAGGCCAAATGGGATAGCCCCATAGTGGAGAACATCGCCAAAGCATTGCTGGAGGCAGCTTCTCAGGAGGACAGAGCGCGTCTCCTAGCTGTGCAAACCCCCCATGCTGGGGACTTCCTGTTGGCAGTCCCTGTAACTGACTTCCTGTAACAGCTCGACTGGTGGAGGACCCAAGGCAGGGGAGAGTCGACGTCGTCCCGGTCACAACGTCCGCTTGGGGCTTCCCTGTCACCAGGGCTCAAGTGATCAAGAGTTTCATGTTAGAGTAATAAAGTTTCTACATCAGGAGGGAGACGTCTGGTGTGTGTGTGTGTGTGTACTCACTTAGTTGTGCTTGCGGGGGTTGAGCTCTGGCTCTTTCGGTCCGCCTCTCAACTGTCAATCAATCAACTGTTACTAATTACTAATTATTTTTCACACACACACACACACACACACACACACACACACACACACACACACACACACACACACACACACACACACACACACACACAGGGCCTCGTAGCCTGGTGGATAACGCGCAGGACTCGTAATTCTGTGGCGCGGGTTCGATTCCCGCACGAGGCAGAAACAAATGGGCAAAGTTTCTTTCACCCTAAGTGCCCCTGTTACCTAGAAGTAAATAGGTACCTGGGAGTTAGTCAGCTGTCACGGGCTGCTTCCTGGGGTGTGTGTGTGTTTGGTGTGGGAAAAAAAAAAAAAGTAGTTAGTAAACAGTTGATTGACAGTTGAGAGGCGGGCCGAAAGAGCAGAGCTCAACCCCCGCAAAAACACAACTAGTAAACACATACACACACACACACGAAGCAGCCCGTGACAGCTGTCTAACTCCCAAGTACCTATTTACTGCTAGGTGACAGGGCCATCAGGATGAAGGAAACTCTGCCTATTTGTTTTTCCGCCGACTGCCGGGATCGAACCCCGGTCATTAGATCTACGAGTCTATAGCGCTGTCCACTCAGTCAGTCAGCCCCCGGCGTGTGTGTTAACCCTACCTTATGGGCGCCTGACAGCTGAGTGGACAGCGCTTCGGATTCGTAGTCCTGAGGTTCCGGGTTCGATCCCCGGTAAAGGCGGAGACAAATTGGCAAACAGTTTCTTTCACCCTGATGCACCTGTTACCTAGCAGTAAATAGGTACCTGGGAGTTAGACAGCTGCTACGGGCTGCTTCCTGGGGGTGTGTAACAAAAAAGGAGGCCTAGTCGAGGACCGGGCCGCGGGGACGCTAAGCCCTGAAATCATCTCAAGATAACCTCATGAGGAAAGATTACTGTACAAGTCGCCGGTTGTCTAATAACAATACCTACATCTACTAAACTAGGTCTACATCTACTTTAGTAATTATAAACTTAATTGGCGTCTTCAACCTGCTCGGTAAGTTGCTTAAACTTTGTCTAAGTTTAATATTTATACAAAACTCATTCTACTCTACTCATAGAATGAGTAGAAAACTCATTTAGACAAAACTCATTCTACTCGACTCATAGAATGAGTAGAAAACTCATTTAGGCAAAACTCATTCTACTCGACTCATAGAATGAGTAGAAAACTCATTTAGACAAAACTCATTCTACTCTACTCATTCCTTCCATCCGTCTCCTCCCAGCTCTTTGTCCTTATCTCCCTTCCAAATGTTCCAAAGTCATGCTGGGTTAGTGCTTTCTCCTGATTAGTACTTTCTCCTGACCTTAGTACCTCCTGATTATTACTATTATTATCCTGATTATTACCTTATTCTCCTCCTGATTAGTACTTTCTCCTGACCTTATTATCACCGGTAGTACTGTCGGGTTCGTTCTCGCCTCACGATCGAGAATTCCGGATTGGTATCCCAGGTGGAACAGAAATGGTTAGGCACATTTCCTATCATCTAATGGGCCTGTTTACCCTAGCAGTTAGTCAGTTTGTTATGGGGTTAAATCCTGGACGGGGTCAGTAATTCGACCTTTATATATATATATATATATATATATATATATATATATATATATATATATATATATATATATATATATATATATATATATATATATATATATATATATCAAGCAAACGATAACGTCATTCACCATACGTAATCAAACAAACAATATAACCGTATGGAACTGGAACTAAATAAACAATATGAACATTCATAATACATAACCCAACACTATTAACATTGACCATGAACGATGGAACAAATAATGTGAACATTCATCATAATTCACCACACAAATACAATGAACATTCACCGCACATGAACAAACAATATCACACATTAATGTCGGTATTCTTCAAAGCCTTCCTGGTTGCCAAGACATAATGTTCAGATTAATATCCTTAAGCTATAACACCGTCAAGTGCAGATATTGACAGAAGCAGCTTTGTAATATTACTGTCAATACCCTCCATGAATTCTCGACCCCAGGGCCCGCAAGCCCCTTTACACACCTGTACACTAACACATTTGCAAGAACACACACACACACACACACACACACACACACACACACACACACACACACACACACACAAACACACACACACACACACACACACACACACACACACACACACACACACACACACACACACACACACACACACACAGAACAGGTTGTGGAAGCAAATACTATTCATACTTTTAAAACTAGGTATGATAGGGAAATGGGACAGGAGTCATTGCTGTAAACAACCGATAGCTGGAAAGGCGGGATCCAAGAGTCAATGCTCGATCCTGCAAGCACAAATAGGTGAGTACAAATAGGTGAGTACACACACACACACACACACACACACACACACACATACACACTTGTATAAGGAATCGTTCAGGACCTTGTATGCCACTTATGTCAGATCAGTCCTGAAGTATGCAGCTCCAACCTGGAGTCTATACCTAGTTAAACACAAGACAAAGTTAGAGAAGAGTCAGAGGTATGACACCAGACTAGTCCCGGAACTGAGAGGTATGAGCTACGAGGAAAGGCTACGAGAGCTACACCTCACGTCCCTGGGAAAACAGAAGAGTAAGGGGAGACATGATAACCACCTACAAAATTCTCAGGGGAACTGACAGGGTGGACAAAGGCAAACTATTTAACACGAGTGGAACACGAACAAGGAGACACAGGTGGAAACTTAGTACCCAAATGACCCACAGAGACATTAGAAAGAATTTGTTCAGTGTCAGAGTAGTTACCAAATGGAATGCATTAAGCAGTGATGTGGTGGAGGCTGACTCCATACACAGTTTCAAATGTAGTTATGATAGAGCCCAATAGGCTCAAGAATCTGTACACCAGTTGATTGACGGTTGAGAGGCGGGACCAAAGAGCCAGAGCTCAACCCCCGCAAGCACAACTAGGTGAGTACCCACAGGCCAGAAATGAATGCACAGAAACTAGAAGAGAGGAAGTATGAAAACAATATTACTCACAAGACTAAGTCCTTGCGTGCAGCAAAAACAACAAGCAGTTACGAACAGCAAAAACTGTTCTATAGCCGAATCAAGAAGAAGATGACTGTAAATGATAAGATCATCAGCAAATCCTGCTTGACCATATCGTGGCGCAGTGGTCTAGGACGTGTGCGTGGGAGTGCCAAATGCGTTCTTCAAGGCTCCTACTGATTTCCTCCTTGAAGCATCACGTTAATGTGATTTCACTGTGCATTTGAAGAGACCCGTTGGAGGTAGAACTCCTGAACTACAGCCAGAGTGCATGGAGGCAATCTCTCAGGAGGCAAAGTGAAAGCAGAGGTTACGAGTGCTCACGAGAGCGCTAGTAACCTCTCCTCCTCCCTGATGTCACTGCATAATGGTCTCGCTGAGGTCACTGTCTCTATGAGGTCAGAGGTGGTCTCTATCCCAGGCAGGGCGAGACGTATCGGCAAGTCTCCTAACATCCGGTGCTTCTGTTCACCTAACAGTGATTAGGAACAGTTGGGTGTTAGTCGACTGTTGTGAGTGGCATCCTGGGGAATGGTCAAATGCTGCAGATACCCGGGTGGGCCCGGGACCGGGACTGTAATTCTGTGGCGCGGGTTCGATTCCCGCACGAGGCAGAAACAATGGGCAAAGTTTCTTTCACCCTGAACGCCCCTGTTACCTAGCAGTAAATAGGTACCTGGGTGTTAGTCAGCTGTCACGGGCTGCTTCCTGGGGGTGGAGGCCTGGTCGAGGACCGGGCCGCGGGGACACTAAAGCCCCGAAATCATCTCAAGATAACCTCAAGATAAGATAACCTGAGGTATACTCGAGTATCCCACAAACGCCGCCAGGCACAGAAACTAGAGCCGCAAGGCCTCGCTGAGGTCATTGGAGTGTGGTAGTGGCCTCACTGAAGTCACTGATGGATTTTATGATATCACAGTTGGCTTCGTATTAGTCACTGTAACTGTGGCTACGGTGAGGTCACTGGTGTGTGTATGCGTGTAGGGGCCTTGCGCAAATCACCATAAAACATATGAAATACAGCGTTGTTTACATTGAGCTCCGACCTTCCGTGTCGTTACTATACAGGGGTAATGGACACAACGACGGAGACCACTCCCCATTACCTTGTTAGCAGCGCTAATGGGGGACCCCGAGTTGCTCACCTTGCGTGGCTCATCCCTCGTTGCCAAGTGACCAATTGCACATATTGTTACTGCGGTGCTCCTCTTAGTAAATATTGACACGGCCTATCTTTTTTTTTTTTTTTTTTTTTTTTATTAAGTTATGAGGTACATCTGCATTAGTGCAGCTACCCTAGACTATATGAAGTGGAGTACAGTGTGTCAAAAAAAGCTAACTAGGTGATGCTATAAAATCCCCATCACACAGGATGGTTAGTCATACAGAGACATGTGATAGGCGGTCTGCACTGGCAGACTCCGGATGCATTTTGAGGATATCAACAACACAAGATTGAATAAGGTAGCAGTGGTAATACAAGTCCCCATCTCGCAGGATGGTTAGTCATACAGGGCCATGTGTTTAATAGCCTGCACTGGCAAATTTTGGGTATACTGTGAGGATATCTTCAAGAATACGAGAGTGAATAAAGTAATTGCAAAGCTCCAGGTACCTCATGCCAACTGGTCTGAAAGGTCTAATAACTGGGCATTCAGTGATGTAGTGCGGGAGATCATGCCGTAGTTCCTGCTCACAGAGTTTGCAACTGGAGTGCTCAGGATTGGGAGACCCGTCACCTGCAGCCACCTGTCACAGGTAACGGTAACCCAACCTGATCCTTGCAACCACTGTGTCGCACAGTCTAGTGGACGTTTTGTGCTGTCCATAGATGTAGGTTTCAGATCTGAACAAATCATAGCTTTTTATACTAGTACTTTCAGGTCGTTGGGAGTCAGTAAGTTCTTTCCTATCAGATCTGAATGTTTGGACCAATACAGTTTTTACAGCAGAGATGGGGATACCTAGATCTAATTCAACTTCAAACTTGTTACACGCTAATTTGGCTGCAATGTCTGTCTCATTATGATGGGTTATATTTATGTGTGAAGGTATCCATACAAAGGAGATTCGAGACCCTTTACTCTGTGCATCAATTAGGTCATTTATAATTGGGAGTATCCTATCTCCAGCCGAGCTTGATATTAACTCTAGGGGAAAGGTTTGCCACATTTCACTATCTTGCATGGGGAGGGGGCGCAGCCCGTCCTCCTAAAGGACTCCCAGCGTCATGAAAACGGTCAGTTTAAAGTGGTCTCTCCTAACCTACCAGAGGACCCAAAACAGAAAACGGGACAGTATGTCACTTTCACGCCAGCCGCTTCCATTTTCTAGTACGATCATTTTTGGGCCTTATGTGACGCATACGAGCGAAATGCGACGTTCTTTGTAGGACAGGTTGTAGGAGGACAGGTTGTAGGAGGACAGGTTGTAGGAGGACAGGTTGTGGGAGGACAGGTTGTAGGAGGACAGGTTGTAGGACAGGTTGTAGGAGGACAGGTTGTAGGAGGACAGGTTGTGGGAGGACAGGTTGTAGGAGGACAGGTTGTAGGACAGGTTGTAGGAGGACAGGTTGTAGGAGGACAGGTTGTAGGAGGACAGGTTGTGGGAGGACAGGTTGTGGGAGGACAGGTTGTAGGAGGACAGGTTGTAGGACAGGTTGTAGGAGGACAGGTTGTAGGAGGACAGGTTGTGGGAGGACAGGTTGTAGGAGGACAGGTTGTGGGAGGACAGGTTGTGGGAGGACAGGTTGTAGGAGGACAGGTTGTGGGAGGACAGGTTGTAGGACAGGTTGTGGGAGGACAGGTTGTGGGAGGACAGGTTGTAGGAGGACAGGTTGTAGGAGGACAGGTTGTGGGAGGACAGGTTGTGGGAGGACAGGTTGTGGGAGGACAGGTTGTAGGAGGACAGGTTGTGGGAGGACAGGTTGTGGGAGGACAGGTTGTGGGAGGACAGGTTGTGGGAGGACAGGTTGTAGGAGGACAGGTTGTAGGAGGACAGGTTGTAGGAGGACAGGTTGACAGGACTGCTAACCCACTACCACCACCACTAACCCCACTACCACCACCACTAACCCCACTACCACCACCACTAACCCCACTACCACCACCACTAACCCCCCTACCACCACCACTAACCCCACTACCACCACCACTAACCCCACTACCACCACCACTAACCCCACTACCACCACCACTAACCCCACTACCACCACCACTAACCCCACTACCACCACCACTAACCCCCCTACCAACACCACTAACCCCTCTACCACCACCACTAACCCCACTACCACCACCACTAACCCCACTACCACCACCACTAACCCCACTACCACCACCACTAACCCCCCTACCACCACCACTAACCCCACTACCACCACCACTAACCCCCCTACCACCACCAATAACCCCACTACCACCACCACTAACCCCTCTACCACCACCACTAACCCCACTACCACCACCACTAACCCCCCTACCACCACCACTAACCCCTCTACCACCACCACTAACCCCACTACCACCACCACTAACCCCGCTACCACCACCACTAACCCCACCACTAACCCCACTACCACCACCACTAACCCCGCTACCACCACCACTAACCCCGCTACCACCACCACTAAACCCACTACCACCACCACTAACCCCACTACCACCACCACTAACCCCACTACCACCACCACTAACCCCCCTACCAACACCACTAACCCCTCTACCACCACCACTAACCCCACTACCACCACCACTAACCCCACTATCACCACCACTAACCCCACTACCACCACCACTAACCCCCCTACCACCACCACTAACCCCACTACCACCACCACTAACCCCCCTACCACCACCAATAACCCCACTACCACCACCACTAACCCCACTACCACCACCACTAACCCCGCTACCACCACCACTAACCCCCCTACCACCACCACTAACCCCACTACCACCACCACTAACCCCACTACCACCACCACTAACCCCGCTACCACCACCACTAACCCCACTACCACCACCACTAACCCTACTACCACCACCACTAACCCCCACTACCACCACCACTAACCCCCACTACCACCACCACTAACCCCTCTACCACCACCACTAACCCCACTACCACCACCACTAACCCCCACTACCACCACCACTAACCCCCCTACCACCACCGCTAACCCCACTACCACCACCACTAACCCCACTACCACCACCACTAACCCCACTACCACCACCACTAACCCCCTACCACCACCACTAACCCCACTACCACCACCACTAACCCCCCCTACCACCACCACTAACCCCCCTACCACCACCACTAACCCCACAACTACCACCATCACAATGCGGATTAACAATCACTGACCATATAAGAAATGAAGCGTGAATTTGGGGTCAATTTGAGGTCAATTTGGGGTCAATTCGCAACACAGCATCTGTAATACAGCATCTTTCACAACAGCAGCTGTATTATCAGCTGTATTATCAGCTGTATCACAGCGGGACCCATACGGGAACCAGTTGCAGCAAAATCAGCAGTAGCATAAACGCAACAATATTTGCTTAAAAACTTCAGCAAAAAATATTTGCTTAAAAACTTAAATAAAAAAATGGCAGCAGAAACAGCATTCATTTCCAGAGGAAGAAACAACACATTAATTCCCACCATAAAACGAAACAAAAAATATATATATATATATATATATATATATATATATATATATATATATATATATATATATATATATATATGATTTTCAGAGGCGCGGGACGCCTGTATTCAGAGAGTAAACAACATTACCTACAAGCAGAGCTTTAGAGGAGAGATATTAGCATAATTCTGTCGGCGTCATCTGAAGCCTGTGTATTTACCTCGGCGTATGTGAACGAAGCCATGTTGAATATGGAGGAATACATGTTCAATATGAAAGAATACTGGGTGAATGTGAAGGAATATCTGTTGGATATGGAGGAATATCTGCTGGATATGAAGGAATATCTGCTGGATATGAAGGAATATCTGCTGGATATGTAGGAATATCTGCTGGATATGAAGGAATATCTGCTGGATATGAAGGAATATCTGCTGGATATGAAGTAATATCTGCTGAATATGAAGGAATATCTGCTGAATATGAAGGAATATCTGCTGAATATGAAGGAATATCTGCTGGATATGAAGGAATATCTGCTGAATATGAAGGAATATCTGCTGGATATGAAGGAATATGTGCTGAATATGAAGGAATATCTGCTGGATATGAAGGAATATCTGCTGGATATGTAGGAATATCTGCTGGATATGTAGGAATATCTGCTGGATATGAAGGAATATCTGCTGGATATGAAGGAATATCTGCTGGATATGGAGGAATATCTGCTGGATATGTAGGAATATCTGCTGGATATGGAGGAATATCTGCTGGATATGAAGGAATATCTGCTGGATATGTAGGAATATCTGCTGGATATGAAGGAATATCTGCTGGATATGAAGGAATATCTGCTGGATATGGAGGAATATCTGCTGGATATGAAGGAATATCTGCTGGATATGTAGGAATATCTGCTGGATATGAAGGAATATCTGCTGGATATGGAGGAATATCTGCTGGATATGAAGGAATATCTGCTGGATATGAAGGAATATCTGCTGGATATGAAGGAATATCTGCTGGATATGTAGGAATATCTGCTGGATATGAAGGAATATCTGTTGGATATGGAGGAATATCTGCTGGATATGAAGGAATATCTGCTGGATATGAAGGAATATCTGCTGGATATGTAGGAATATCTGCTGGATATGTAGGAATATCTGCTGGATATGTAGGAATATCTGCTGGATATGAAGGAATATCTGCTGGATATGGAGGAATATCTGCTGGATATGAAGGAATATCTGCTGGAAATGAAGGAATATCTGCTGGATATGAAGGAATATCTGCTGGATATGAAGGAATATCTGCTGGATATGAAGGAATATCTGCTGGATATGAAGGAATATCTGCTGGATATGTAGGAATATCTGCTGGATATGAAGGAATATCTGTTGGATATGGAGGAATATCTGCTGGATATGAAGGAATATCTGCTGGAAATGAAGGAATATCTGCTGGATATGAAGGAATATCTGCTGGAAATGAAGGAATATCTGCTGGATATGAAGGAATATCTGCTGGATATGAAGGAATATCTGCTGGATATGAAGGAATATCTGCTGGATATGAAGGAATACCTGCTGGATATGTAGGAATATCTGCTGGATATGAAGGAATACCTGCTAGATATGAAGGAATATCTGCTGGATATGTAGGAATATCTGCTGGATATGAAGGAATATCTGCTGGATATGTAGGAATATCTGCTGGATATGGAGGAATATCTGCTGGATATGAAGGAATATCTGCTGGATATGAAGGAATATCTGCTGGATATGTAGGAATACCTGCTGGATATGTAGGAATATCTGCTGGATATGTAGGAATATCTGCTGGATATGTAGGAATATCTGCTGGATATGTAGGAATATCTGTTGGATATGAAGGAATATCTGCTGGATATGTAGGAATATCTGTTGGATATGAAGGAATACCTGCTGGATATGTAGGAATACCTGCTGGATATGTAGGAATATCTGTTGGATATGAAGGAATATCTGCTGGATATGTAGGAATATCTGTTGGATATGAAGGAATACCTGCTGGATATGTAGGAATATCTGTTGGATATGAAGGAATACCTGCTGGATATGTAGGAATATCTGCTGAATATGAAGGAATACCTGCTGGATATGTAGGAATACCTGCTGGATATGTAGGAATATCTGCTGAATATGAAGGAATACCTGCTGGATATGTAGGAATACCTGCTGGATATGTAGGAATATCTGCTGAATATGAAGGAATATCTGCTGGATATGAAGGAATATCTGCTGGATATGTAGGAATATCTGCTGGATATGTAGGAATATCTGCTGGATATGTAGGAATATCTGCTGGATATGTAGGAATATCTGCTGGATATGTAGGAATATCTGCTGGATATGAAGGAATATCTGTTGGATATGAAGGAATATCTGTTGGATATGAAGGAATATCTGTTGGATATGAAGGAATATCTGTTGGATATGAAGGAATATCTGTTGGATATGAAGGAATATCTGTTGGATATGAAGGAATATCTGTTGGATATGAAGGAATATCTGTTGGATATGAAGGAATATCTGTTGGATATGAAGGAATATCTGTTGGATATGAAGGAATATCTGTTGGATATGAAGGAATATCTGTTGGATATGAAGGAATATCTGCTGGATATGAAGGAATATCTGCTGGATATGAAGGAATATCTGCTGGATATGAAGGAATATCTGCTGGATATGTAGGAATACCTGCTGGATATGAAGGAATATCTGCTGGATATGAAGGATAATGCCCTCTTCAATAATGCATAATATTTCCGAATTTCAATGAACGGTATTCGATTCTACACACTACAGATACACAAACTTTAGCATTTATGACTCATTTAAGAACATTGAAAAACAGTTCTTGGGTCGACTAGGTGCCTGGGTCGACTAGGTGCCTGGGTCGACTAGGTGCCTGGGTCGACTAGGTGCCTGGGTCGACTAGGTGCCTGGGTCGACTAGGTGCCTGGGTCGACTAGGTGCCTGGGTCGACTAGGTGCCTGGGTCGACTAGGTGCCTGGGTCGACTAGGTGCCTGGGTCGACTAGGTGCCTGGGTCGACTAGGTGCCTGCATGTTAATATCGGTAATATTATAACCAGTTGAAAAACACAAACACAATTTAAGTTTTCAAGAGAGGGTTGTGGAGGCCACAATGAGAAGCGAACCTTCTTTATGGGGGGCAATAAGACCAACCAGACTCGCTTATGATAGTCCCCCACCACATAACAGTCACCCTGAAAGTCTTGACCCGAGTATTTGGCCTTCTACCCCGGACAAACATTTTATTTCATAGATATAGAAATTAAATTAGATAAAATGCTTGATATTAAAGTGTTTTTAAAAGAACAGAATATGTTGGAAAACTGTCAATTTACTGTCTAGGAAATTATCAGTCTCCCACCCCACACACCTGGTCAACCCCTGACCCCCACCCCACACACCTGGTCAACCCCTGACCCCCACCCCACACACCTGGTCAACCCCTGACCCCAGCCCCCCACCCCACACAACTGGTCAACCCCTGACCCCAGCCTTCCACCCCACACACCTGGTCAACCCCTGACCCCAGCCCCCCACCCCACACACCTGGTCAACCCCTGACCCCAGCCCCCCACCCCACACACCTGGTCAACCCCTGACCCCCACCCCACACACCTGGTCAACCCCTGACCCCAGCCTCCCACCCCACACACCTGGTGAACCCCTGACCCCAGCCTTCCACCCCACACACCTGGTGAACCCCTGACCCCAGCCTTCCACCCCACACACCTGGTGAACACCTGACCCCAGCCCCCCACCCCACACACCTGGTCAACCCCTGACCCCAGCCTTCCACCCCACACACCTGGTGAACCCCTGACCCCCACCCCACACACCTGGTCAACCCCTGACCCCCACCCCACACATCTGGTGAACCCCTGACCCCAGCCCCCCACCCCACACATCTGGTGAACCCCTGACCCCAGCCCCCCACCCCACACATCTGGTGAACCCCTGACCCCAGCCCCCCACCCCACACATCTGGTCAACCCCTGACCCCAGCCCCCCACCCCACACACCTGGTCAACCCCTGACCCCAGCCTTCCACCCCACACACCTGGTGAACCCCTGACCCCAGCCTCCCACCCCACACACCTGGTCAACCCCTGACCCCAGCCCCCTACCCCACACACCTGGTCAACCCCTGACCCCAGCCCCCCACCCCACACATCTGGTCAACCCCTGACCCCAACCTCCCCACCCCACACACCTGGTCAACCCCTGACCCCAGCCCCCTACCCCACACACCTGGTCAACCCCTGACCCCAGCCCCCCACGCCACACACCTGGTCAACCCCTGACCCCAGCCCCCCACCCCACACACCTGGTCAACCCCTGACCCCAGCCCCCCACCCCACACACCTGGTCAACCCCTGACCCCAACCCCCCAACCGACACACCTGGCCTACCCCTGACCCCAACCCCCCAACCGACACACCTGGCCAACCCCTGACCCCAACCCCCCAACCGACACACCTGGCCAACCCCTGACCCCAACCCCACACATCTCGACATAAATCACGATTTAAAATAGTAACTTCTGGCGACAAGATCAGATATGAGGTTAATTAGGGACGAACTGCAGTCAACATTATCCTAATGACGATGTCGTAACTTCTTGGCGCCTTTTTTGTGGTGATGGTGAGTGGTGATGGTGAGTGGTGATGGGGAGTGGTGATGGGGGAGTGGTGAGGGGGTGAGGTGATGGGGTGAGTGATGATTGGGGAGGAAAGATGAGTGATTAACTTTCACAGGTAAAACCAATTATAATCTATTCTTCTGTAAGTTTGTAAAGAAGCTTAACTGTTAGGGTTTACTCTCCAGACTCATTACTCATCTTCTGCCTTACTCATTACTCATCTGAGTCACACCTCACGTTACCCCTCATCTTCTAGACGGATGTGGTTACCGACCTTCTCCAAGGAAGGTAATTATGAGGAGAAAGCCCTGAGCCTTTACATCCTTATACCACTTGGGAGAGATAGGAGGATAAGGTATCTGGGATAGAGGACATCACACACTATCCTCCCTGCATCCTCCTTTCCCTATCCTCTCTATTCCTCTCCAATCCCAGCATTAGGATTAGCCTTGTAAAGCTATCCTTAAGAACACATCTTGCCTTGGCTGACATGGGGGAGACAAAAGGATGGATCACCAGTCCCCGGACCCCAGTCCCAAGGTCCGCGGGGCCCCAGTGACCGGGCCCCCTAGTCAAGGCCCCGGTTCAGGGCTGTCCCCAGTCCCTAGCGTCAGGTCCTGGTGCCAGCCCGGAAGGTGTTCCAGGAGGCATTGCTAAACACTGACTCACCTGCATTCTAGGTCAACACAATTAGTGTCCTGGATATATCAGTGTGTGTGTGTGTGTGTGTGTGTGTGTGTGTGTGTGTGTGTGTGTGTGTGTGTGTGTGTGTGTGTGTGTGTGTGTGTGTGTGTGTACTCACCTAATGTACACGGCTGTGTGTGTGTGTGTGTGTGTGTGTGTACTCACCTAATGTACACGGCTGTGTGTGTGTGTGTGTGTGTGTGTGTACTCACCTAATGTACACGGCTGTGTGTGTGTGTGTGTGTGTGTGTGTGTGTGTGTGTGTGTGTGTGTGTGTGTGTGTGTGTGTGTCTGTGTGTGTGTGTGTGTACTCACCTAATTGTACTCACCTAATTGTGCTTGCGGGGGTTGAGCTTTGGCTCTTTGGTCCCGCCTCTCAACTGTCAATCAACTGGTGTACAGATTCCTGAGCCTACTGGGCTCTATCATATCTACATTTGAAACTGTGTATGGAGTCAGCCTCCACCACATCACTTCCTAGTGCATTCCATTTATTAACTACTCTGACACTGAAAAAATTCTTTCTAACGTCTCTGTGGCTCATCTGGGTACTAAGTTTCCACCTGTGTCCCCTTGTTCGTGTCCCACCCGTGCTGAAGAGTTTGTCTTTGTCCACCCTGTCAATTTCCCTGAGAATTTTGTAGGTGGTTATTATGTCTCCCCTTACTCTTCTGTTTTCCAGGGATGTGAGGTTCAGCTCCTTTAGCCTTTCCTCGTAGCTCAATCCTCTCAGTTCCGGGACGAGCCTGGTGGCATACCGCTGAATCTTCTCTAACTTTGTCTTGTGTTTAACTAGGTATGGACTCCAGGCTGGAGCTGCATACTCCAGGATTGGTCTTACATAAGTGGTATACAGGGTTCTGAAAGATTCCTTACACAAGTTTCTAAAGGTAGTTCTTATGTTGGTCAGTCTAGCATATGCCGCTGATGATATTCTTTTGATGTGGGCCTCTGGGGACAGGTTCGGTGTGATATCAACCCCCAGATCCTTCTCTCTATTTGACTCTTGCAGGATTTCACCTCCCAGATGATACCTTGTGTTCAGCCTCCTGCTCCCTTCGTCTAATTTCATCACCTTACACTTTCCCGAGTTGAACTTTAGCAGCCATTTTCTAGACCATTCCTCCAGTTTATCCAGGTCATCCTGTAGTCTCTGTCTATCTTCATCCGTCTTGATTCTTCTCGTAATTTTTGCATCATCAGCAAACATTGAGAGGAATGAGTCTATACCCTCCGGAAGATCGTTCACATATATTTGAAACATGATGGGTCCAAGTACTGAGCCCTGTGGGACTCCGCTGGTGACGTCTCGCCACTCTGATGTCTCCCCCCTCGCCGTTACTCGCTGTTTCCTGTTGCTGTGTATGTGTGTGTGTGTGTGTGTGTGTGTGTGTGTGTGTGTGTGTGTGTGTGTGTGTGTGTGTGTGTGTGTGTGTGTGTGTGTGTGTGTGTTGGTAAAGCTTGAATGGTGCCCAAGCCAATATACAACTGAAAACTCTTGACCGCTGAAGGATTCGAACCCGGACAGCCAGGGTCTCAATGACCCCCGCCAGTCCAGTTCTGTCACCACTCAGCCAGCAACTGTCTAAACTGTTGAACAGTCTCACTGACACCTACATCCACCCGTCACCCGGCAACACTCGTGGCATTATTGGGTACATACATTTTATCAAATCCCTTCCATGATGACCGGACCAATACCATTGTTGTCTTGTTGACCGACACGGTTGCAGTTTTCCTGATCAATACCCTGCGGTCTTCTTGACTGATACCATTGCCGAATTATTGACCGGTACCTATGATTTCTTATTGACCAATACCGTCTCACTGACCGCATCGGTCAGTGAGACGGATGCTATCTTATTGACCTTTAGGTAATGTGTCCTGTCCAATATCACCGTTGACCAGACGTCAGACGTCACACCTCGCATCAGGGACAGACACACACGTGGTCAATAAACATGTTTGACACTGTAAGATGAAAATACGTCAGAATAACAGCTTTATCCACATGTATACAATGTAAACAAATAGATATTAGCTCATTGAAGGAACTGAGAGGCGAAGGCCACAAAGGATGCCTAACATTAAGGCTGAGTTTTCACCAAATCCGCATTTAATGGTAACCTGTTGCTGGGCCAAATCTATGTGGGGCTGAATGTGGATGTGTGGGTACATATGTGGGTGTGTGGGTGCATATGTGGGTGTGTGGGTACACATGTGGGTGTGTGGGTACACATGTGGGTGTGTGGGTACACATGTGGGTGTGTGGGTACACATGTGGGTGTGTGGATACACATGTGGGTGTGTGGATACACATGTGGGTGTGTGGGTACACATGTGGGTGTGTGGGTACACATGTGGGTGTGTGGGTACACATGTGGGTGTGTGGGACCGAATGTGGGTGTGTGGGTACACATGTGGGTGTGTGGGTACACATGTGGGGGTGACTGTGCAGCGTTGAGAGCCGTGGTGTGAGCTATGGTGCCTTTGTGTTGTGTGATAGTGACAGTCGTGTGGACGGGGCCTGGGTCTGACTAACTCGATCATGGGCTACTGGCGGTCTACACGCTCTTAATTTACCCTCCTTGTTTTGAAGTTGGAGTGAGAACTGGTGATAGTGTGGTCCAGGGGGGAGGGGGAGATCGTGAGGTGATGTGATGATGGTGTGGGGGATGGTGAGTGTGGGGGGTTGGTATGGGATGGTGAGGGGATGGTGGGGGTATATATATATATATATATACACATACATAGTCATTGTGCTATCTGGCTTAGTGGCTTACTCTGCAGGGAGAGAATCATTGCAATTCACTTACACCAAAAAATAACATTCGACCAAATAACTACATCGACGAAAATAACGAATCTCAAAGCAAAAAACGAAACAATTCGTTTCGCTTTCATTTCATTACCGAAAACGATTGGTTCAAAAACTACCGAAAGATTCTCACAATCAATAAATTAGAAACATACATAAGAATGTGTGTATACTGGCGGTATAAGGTCCACCAGACTGTAGTGGTGGTATAAGGTCCACAAGACTGTAGTGGTGGTATAAGGTCCCCCAGACTGTAGTGGTGGTATAAGGTCCACCAGACTGTAGTGGTGGTATAAGGTCCACAAGACTGTAGTGGTGGTATAAGGTCCCCCAGACTGTAGTGGTGGTATAAGGTCCACCAGACTGTAGTGGTGGTATAAGGTCCACCAGACTGTAGTGGTGGTATAAGGTCCACCAGACTGTAGTGGTGGTATAAGGTCCACCAGACTGTAGTGGTGGTATAAGGTCCAACAGCCTGTAGTGGTGATATAAGGTCCACCAGACTGTAGTGGTGGTATAAGGTCCACCAAACTGTAGTGGTGGTATAAGGTCCACCAGACTGTAGTGGAGGTATAAGGTCCACCAGACTGTAGTGGAGGTATAAGGTCCACCAGACTGTAGTGGTGGTATAAGGTCCAACAGCCTGTAGTGGCAGTATAAGGTCCACCAGACTGTAGTGGAGGTATAAGATCCACCAGACTATAGTGGAGGTATAAGGTCCACCAGACTGTAGTGGTGATATAAGGTCCACCAGACTGTAGTGGTGATATAAAGTCCACCAGACTGTAGTGGAGGTACAAGGTCCACCAGACTGTAGTGGAGGTACAAGGTATACGTCGACACATTCTCTGGATCAGACGTCAAAAGTCTGAAGTAATCAGTCACAATAACAGGTCCACGTGTTAAAGTGCCCGAAATTGCTCTATTACTTTCAAATTACCAGTGAAGAAATATGTTTAGTGAACAATCACGAAAGTCTGAATTTCCAGAATGTTTTCTTATCGCTATCGCGACCTCTGCTTAAAGGTGTTCCAACTCTGCGTGAGATTAGTGAGTTTTGCGTGAGGTTAATGAGTTTGCGTAAAGTTAGTGAGTTTGCATGAGGCTAGTGAGTTTGTGTGAGGCTAGTGAGTTTGTGTGAGGCTAGTGAGTTTGTGTGAGGCTAGTGAGTTTGTGTGAGGCTAGTGAGTTTGTGTGAGGCTAGTGAGTTTGTGTGAGGCTAGTGAGTTTGTGTGAGGCTAGTGAGTTTGTATGAGGCTAGTGAGTTTGTGTGAGGCTAGTGAGTTTGTGTGAGGCTAGTGAGTTTGTATGAGGCTAGTGAGTTTGTATGAGGCTAGTGAGTTTGTATGAGGCTAGTGAGTTTGTATGAGGCTAGTGAGTTTGTATGAGGCTAGTGAGTTTGTGTGAGGCTAGTGAGTTTGCATGAGGCTAGTGAGTTTGTGTGAGGCTAGTGAGTTGTGTGAGGCTAGTGAGTTTGTGTGAGGCTAGTGAGTTTGTGTGAGGCTAGTGAGTTTGTGTGAGGCTAGTGAGTTTGTGTGAGGCTAGTGAGTTTGCATGGGGCTAGTGAGTGTGTATGAGGCTAGTGAGTTTGTGTGAGGCTAGTGAGTTTGTGTGAGGCTAGTGAGTTTGTGTGAGGCTAGTGAGTTTGTGTGAGGCTAGTGAGTTTGCATGGGGCTAGTGAGTGTGTATGAGGCTAGTGAGTTTGTGTGAGGCTAGTGAGTTTGCATGGGGCTAGTGAGTGTGTATGAGGCTAGTGAGTTTGCATGGGGCTAGTGAGTGTGTATGAGGCTAGTGAGTTTGCATGGGGCTAGTGAGTTTGTATGAGGCTCGTGAGTTTGTATGAGGCTCGTGAGTTTGTATGAGGCTAGTGAGTTTGTATGAGGGTAGTGAGTTTGCATGAGGCTAGTGAGTTTGTATGAGGGTAGTGAGTTTGCATGAGGCTAGTGAGTTTGCATGAGGCTAGTGAGTTTGCATGAGGCTAGTGAGTTTGCATGAGGCTAGTGAGTTTGCATGAGGCTAGTGAGTTTGCATGGGGCTAGTGAGTGTGTATGAGGCTAGTGAGTTTGCATGGGGCTAGTGAGTGTGTATGAGGGTAGTGAGTTGTATGAGGCTAGTGAGTTTGTATGAGGGTAGTGAGTTTGTGTGAGGCTAGTGAGTTTGTGTGAGGCTAGTGAGTTTGTATGAGGCTAGTGAGTTTGCATGGGGGTAAACTAGCCCTACATGAGGCTAACGACCCCTTCACGAGGAATTAGCCCCCTGCGCCTCACCCCCAACCTGACCAACAACAAGGGTTTACAGCACTAACGACTGACATATCTGAGTGGCAGAGAAACCTGCATTAGTTATCAATGTGTATACATTCACTCAAAACATAAATGTAGTGTATATACACTACAAGATTTGGTTAGAATAAACCCGAGTAGGACAGGAGAGGATAGATTAGGCTACGAATGTCTATAGCTCAAATTAGGATAGCGTGGGCGGCCGTCTAACCAACACAAACCTATCCCTAATAAAAAAAAAACAAGTCCACTACGGGCTCACCATAGCCCGTGCTACTTGGAACTTTTTGTTCCAAGTAGCGAATCTTAAACAACAACATATCCCTAATATTATGATTCTCGTTTATTACAAACAACACAACAAGGGAACGAAACATTTAGCATTAAGATAATAGATAACAAATGCTTGATTATCCGGTTAAGTTAGATATGGTTTGGGTTTTAACAAAATATGAAAAATCTTGAAAATGTCGCAGCTAAAAATTGCATACTGCAACAAATGAGATATTTGTCACAGTGTGGTAAAAACGCGAGCCCTTCGTGCTGTTTGACATGGAATTGGAACTTATTAATTATAGCTCGTAAAATAGGGGTGTCCCCTGATATTTCTTCAGCTCAGAAAACGAAATACAAGCTTGTGGAAATAGGTCGGGAGAAAGAAAATGGATTTTCCTAGAACCGATCTTAAAGAAAATTGTCATATTTCTTTCACGGCAAATCAGAAAAAGTCTGTTATTTTATGTTAATGGCGGACAATATTGTTTGACCTCGATCATGGCGACAATATTTCGTGACCTCTAAGATGGGGACAATATTTTGTGACCTGGATGATGTGGTCAATATTGTGTGACCTGGATGATGGGGACAATATTGTGTGACCTGGATGATGGGGACAATATTGTGTGACCTGGATGATGGGGACAATATTGTGTGACCTGGATGATGGGGACAATATTGTTTGACCTCTAAGATGGGGATAATATTGTGTGACCTGGATAATGGGGACAATATTGTGTGACCTGGATGATGTGGTCAATATTGTGTGACCTGGATGATGGGGACAATATTGTGTGACCTGGATGATGGGGACAATATTGTGTGACCTGGATGATGTGGTCAATATTGTGTGACCTGGATGATGGGGACAATATTGTGTGACCTGGATGATGGGGACAATATTGTGTGACCTGGATGATGTGGTCAATATTGTGTGACCTGGATGATGGGGTCAATATTGTGTGACCTGGATGATGGGGTCAATATTGTGTAACCTGGATGATGGGGACAATATTGTGTGACCTGGATGATGGGGTAAATATTGTGTCACCTGGATGATGGGGACAATATTGTGTGACCTGGATGATGGGGTCAATATTGTGTGACCTGGATGATGGGGTCAATATTGTGTGACCTGGATGATGGGGTCAATATTGTGTGACCTGGATGATGGGGTCAATATTGTGTGACCTGGATGATGGGGACAATATTGTGTGACCTGGATGATGTGGTCAATATTGTGTGACCTGGATGATGTGGTCAATATTGTGTGACCTGGATGATGGGGACAATATTGTGTGACCTGGATGATGTGGTCAATATTGTGTGACCTGGATGATGTGGTCAATATTGTGTGACCTGGATGATGGGGACAATATTGTGTGACCTGGATGATGGGGACAATATTGTGTGACCTGGATGATGGGGTCAATATTGTGTGACCTGGATGATGGGGACAATATTGTGTGACCTGGATGATGGGGTCAATATTGTGTGACCTGGATGATGGGGTCAATATTGTGTGACCTGGATGATGGGGACAATATTGTGTGACCTGGATGATGTGGTCAATATTGTGTGACCTGGATGATGTGGTCAATATTGTGTGACCTGGATGATGGGGACAATATTGTGTGACCTGGATGATGTGGTCAATATTGTGTGACCTGGATGATGTGGTCAATATTGTGTGACCTGGATGATGGGGACAATATTGTGTGACCTGGATGATGGGGACAATATTGTGTGACCTGGATGATGGGGTCAATATTGTGTGACCTGGATGATGGGGACAATATTGTGTGACCTGGATGATGTGGTCAATATTGTGTGACCTGGATGATGGGGTCAATATTGTGTGACCTGGATGATGGGGTCAATATTGTGTGACCTCTAAGATGGTGACAATATTGTGTGACCTGGATGATGGAGTCAATATTGTGTGACCTGCATGATGGGGACAATATTGTATGACCTGGATGATGGGGTCAATATTGTGTGACCTGGATGATGTGGTCAATATTGTGTGACCTCTAAGATGGTGACAATATTGTGTGACCTGGATGATGGGGTCAATATTGTGTGACCTGGATGATGGGGTCAATATTGTGTGACCTGGATGATGGGGTCAATATTGTGTGACCTGGATGATGGGGTCAATATTGTGTGACCTGGATGATGGGGTCAATATTGTGTGACCTGGATGATGGGGACAATATTGTGTGACCTGGATGATGGGGTCAATATTGTGTGACCTGGATGATGGAGTCAATATTGTGTGACCTGGATGATGGAGACAATATTGTGTGACCTGGATGATGGGGTCAATATTGTGTGACCTGGATGATGGAGTCAATATTGTGTGACCTGGATGATGGGGACAATATTGTGTGACCTGGATGATGGGATCAATATTGTGTGACCTGGATGATGAGGTCAATATTGTGTGACCTGGATGATGAGGTCAATATTGTGTGAAAACGACCAGACGAACAACAAAGAGTGAAGCTTTCTGGTAGATGGCGAGGCTCTCAGAGTGAAGCTCTCAAGAGTGAGGCTCTCAGAGTGAGGCTCTCAGTGTAAGGCTCTCAGTGTGAGGCTCTCAGTGTGAGGCTCTCAGTGTGAGGCTCTCAGAGTGAAGCTCTCAGAGTGAGGCTCTCAGTGTAAGGCTCTCAGTGTAAGGCTCAGAGTAAGGCTCTCAATATATATAACTTCAATATACAACTTTTATTATTCTGACGTTTTTTATGAGTTTCTGGTTGATAGAAACAATTTATACCTGACAGTCAATGGTGCAGTGTGGGAGTGTGTGTGATGGTTCACAGTGGGAGAGAGGGTTTGGGGAAAAGTGAAATATGGCTCCAGTCATCTCCTCATGGCGCTGTAGTAGCGTTTGGGCAACAATGACCGCGATCTCGGGCTCGAGTCTCGGATTAATGTTGTGTATTTGCTACTTGGCGCTCTTGTGAATATCTATACTCATATCTCAGATTAATTACCTATTTTGACAGTGATTACAGTACTAATGACTGTGGAATGGTCATTTAGTAATGCTGGATGTGACTCAACCTCTTGCACCGGTCGGTATAGCTGACGAGTTTGCGATATACAGGTCGGCGTTCGATTCCCGATGTTTCAAGAGATTGGGTACCGTTCCATCCTTGTATCTCAGCTTCTATCCCCCTGTCCTCATATTCCTTACATGTTCTATATGGCCCAAATGGTTAAGCTCTTTGATTTGCCATTTGTTCTTCAGGACGCAGACCCAAACTACTTGGGGTGGACGGTAGAGCGTTGGTCTAGCATCATGCAGGTCGGCGTTCAATCTCTAACCGTCCAAGTGATTGGGCACCATTGCTTTATTCCCGTCCCATCCCAAATCCTTATCCTGACCCCTTCCAAGTGCTATATAGACGTAATGGCTTAGCATTTAACCCTGATTCCCCCCCCCAGTCGGCCGAGCGGACAGCACGCTGGATTTGTGATCCTGTGGTCCCGGGGTCGATCCCGGGCGCCGGCGAGAAACAATGGGCAAAGTTTCTTTCACCCTATGCCCCTGTTACCTAGCAGTAAAATAGGTACCTGGGTGTTAGTCAGCTGTCACGGGCTGCTTCCTGGGGGTGGAGGCCTGGTCGAGGACCGGGCCGCGGGGACACTAAAGCCTCGAAATCATCTCAAGATAACCTCAAGATAACCCCCCTTGTGGACGCAGTCTTAACTCCAAGTGCATCTTCATTCTCGGAGGAGTTCTTAGTAGAGTTCTCGGAGGAGTTCTCGGAGGAGTTCTCGGAGGAGTTCTCGCGGCAATTTAGAGAGAGCGTCATTCAGTGGTAACATTGATTGACTGTTGTGTGGGCGACAGGCAGGGAAGGTGGCTGTGATTACCTCCCTGTCCGCTGTCCCCTGGTCGTGGTGAAGACGGTGACGACTGCGACGAGCACCACGACGGAGATGGTGACGACGACGACGCTGTTGACGAGAGTGACGCACTCAACAAACCACGCACTCAAGAGGACGAGCCCCATCGTCCTCCCCCACGCACCCCCATCCCTTGACTATTCACTCTGGTGCGAATTGCAGCGAGGACTGAAGGAGAAGGAGAGTGTATGGGAGGTGGGGAGTGGCAGTGGATCGATGACACCACCACAATGCCTCCTACACCTTCCCCCTTACACCCTCCTACTCCTACACCTAGTCCTACACCATCACACCCTCACCAATCTGCCCAATAACGAGGTTCGCACCTGCTCTTCGCCTGATTGGTCTCCGCCGGCTCCTCTACAGACAACACGAACCCACATGCGAGGCGAAATTTTACACTCACATCAAGGAAAAAGGAGAAAACCCCGCGTTAGAAAATATATAATGATCCAATTCTCCACAAAACCTGTCAGCTACAGGCAGCATTATAATGGGTGAAGAGTACCTGGCAGACAGGAAACAGAGACTAACAGTGAAAGAGATGAATAGATACGCGTGAAATAAGCCACCAAATGAAGGCACTGGCACCCAATCCTGGTTCATCTTGTTCCTTACATGATACACAGCACTATATAGTTTGTTTACTCTTAAAAGATACAATTAATTAGCACAACAGATAAATGAGTTTGTAAGGTCAGGCTTCAGATGAGTTGTTCTTAGGGTAGCAGTTCTTGCCCTTACTGTTTCATTAGCAACATCAGCACCTGTCTTAATAAACACTTTAGTGTTAGTTTAGATACATAGAGAGAGAGAGAGAGAGAGAGAGAGAGAGAGAGAGAGAGAGAGAGAGAGAGAGAGAGAGAGAGAGAGAGAGAGAGAGAGAGAGAGAGAGAGAGAGGGAGGGAGGGAGGGAGAGAGAGAAAGAGATGCATACATCTCACCATAACTTTCACTCTCTCTGTAAACTCTCACATATTGACCAGACCACACACTAGAAGGTGAAGGGACGACGACGTTTCGGTCCGTCCTGGACCATTCTCAAGTCGATTCACAATCGACTTGAGAATGGTCCACGACGGAGCGAAACGTCGTCGTCCCTTCCCCTTCTAGTGTATGATCTGGCCAACATACTTTAGCCACGTTATTGTGACTCCTCGCCTGTAAACTCTCACACACTTCATTATGTGCAGTATGTGTCGAATTTCCAGTCATTAGACTCTTCAGACCTGCTGGTATGAGGTATACCTGTAACATTGTAATTACTCTACCCACTCCCGTGTTGATGAGGATATCCACCTGATGTAGCCACAGCTTGCCAGAGCGGGGTCCTGCCCCACACACACACAAGTATATGTGTGTGTGGAAGCAGGAGCGGGTGTCAAGGCGTAGTTGAGAACACTGCAAACAGCCGGAGAACTGTCGACCAGAGTCCGTGAAGAGAAGTGAGGACAATGTTGTTTGGCTAGAGACCCCCGCGAAGTTTGCCTCACTCTCATTAACTCTCCATGTCCTCGTTAATTTGTCCCACTCTCGCTAACTCGTCCGAACTCGTTACCACCCACCACCCTTCGCAAACTTAACCCCCATCGTTACCTTGCCCCCCCCTCCCCATCCCCCCCTCGCTAATTTGCAAAAAAAAACTCGTTAATTGGTCCAGTCCTTGTTAACGTGGCTACCCTCGTTACCAACCCCCCTCCTCACAGCAACATGTTCCCAACACACTTGTCAGAAGACACCGTAGGAGGGAAGACTAATTAACGAGGTAACGAAATGATTCATCAGCATCTTTGAAGTGGG
Organism: Procambarus clarkii; assembly: GCF_040958095.1. Classification (NCBI taxonomy): domain Eukaryota; kingdom Metazoa; phylum Arthropoda; class Malacostraca; order Decapoda; family Cambaridae; genus Procambarus; species Procambarus clarkii. The sequence continues at coordinate 21,192,185 of NC_091225.1, forward strand.
AGAGCTCAAAGACCTCATTGATGGCAATGGTTGAATGGCACACCTAAAAAAATATTGACTGAAAGAAAGGGGAAACGATATCCCCTAATGTGGTTTACCTGGAATACATTATGAGGCGGTAACCTGAACACTATAGTAAGAGGTCATTTTCTCCACATTTTCTCCACTGTGCGCTAGACGCCACAGACTGGAGCACAGAAGCCATAGACTGGAGAATAGAAGCCATAGACTGGAGAATAGAAGCCATAGACTGGAGCATAGTAGCCATAGACTGGAGCATAGAGGCCACAGACTGGAGCATAGGAGCCATAGACTTGAGCATAGACGCCACAGACTGGAGCACAGAAGCCATAGACTGGAGCATAGAAGCCACAGACTGGAGCATAGTAGCCACAGACTGGAGCATAGAAGCCAAAGACTGGAGCATAGAAGCCACAGACTGGAGCATAGAAGCCACAGACTGGAACATTGAAGCCACAGACTGGAGCATAGAAGCCACAGACTGGAACATAGTAGCCACAGACTGGAGCATAGAAGCCACAGACTGGAGCATAGAAGCCACAGACTGGAGCATAGAAGCCACAGACTGGAACATAGTAGCCACAGACTGGAGCATAGAAGCCATAGACTGGAGCATAGAAGTCACAGACTGGAGCATAGTAGCCACAGACTGGAGCATAGAAGCCACAGACTGGAGCATAGAAGCCATAGACTGGAGCATAGAAGCCACAGACTGGAGCATAGTAGCCACAGACTGGAGCACAGAAGCCACAGACTGGAGCATAGAAGCTATAGGTCCGGAAGCCAAACTCGAACTTGTGAGAGCTTGATTTAGCAAGCTGTTGCTTCGAGTGGCCAGCAGGCCCACCTATCCATTACAACCGGATTGTTCCGCCACTTGTTGTAGAAAACACTCCATTTTGTTCTTGAAGAAGTACATTGTTGTTCCCGCAATATTTCTTATACTTGCTGGGCGGATACTGAACAACCGTGCAGCTCTGATGGTCACAGTTACTGTGACCATCAGAGCTGCACGGTTGCATGGTCACAGTAACTATGACCATGCCTATGGCCCCTCTACTCTTCACTGGCTCTATGTTGTTATGTGGAAATGTAGGAACTGGCCTTCCAGTATTTTCCAATATTTATATAACTTAATACCTCTCTCGTCTCTTTTCCATAGTACACTAAGAGAGTGTAGTTACAGGACCAGGTCACGTATTAGGGTCATTGGGATGAGCCACAGTATAAAAATCTCTATTGTTTAATAAAACTGAAAGGAAAAGTTAGAGCCTTGAAAAAAAAACATGGCTTGGAATATGTCACATATATACTTATTTATAAGCAAAATAGTGACTATAAGCAATAAGTCATGTGTGCTGTCTTGTGCGAGAGCGGGTTGCACAGACAAAGGTCATCAGGCCACAGTGGTCATCAGGCCACAGAGGTCACAGGTCACAGAGGTCACAGGTCACAGAGGTCACAGGTCACAAGACAACAAGAAAGGTCACAGAGCAGGATCACAGAACACAATCACATAGATATAATTAACGGGTCCTTCCTTACAACGGTCAAACGCCAAGTGACCAATCAGAGGCTTTAGTCCACCAATGGCAGCCCAGGAAAGGAACCCATCGTCAACTCAAGATGACGTCATTATCTCTGCTATATCGACCAATTGCAGAACGCCACGTGTCACTGGCTGGAGGAAGGCGGGAACTATCAGGAGAAAACACCAAGCCATTACGACTATATACCACTTGGAAGGGGTCAGGATAAGGATTTGGGATGGGACGGCGGGAAGGAATGATGCCCAACAACTGGACGGTCGGGGATTGAACACCGACCTGCATGCATCAAAACCGTTGCTCTTCCGTTCATCCCAAGTGGTTGGGCTTCACTGGCTGGAACAATCATGATATAGAAAGTGGAAGCTTCCAGAATGCTATAGAAGCTGTTTTAACAGTTACCAGAAAAATCTATTTTAATTAAAATAAATTAGTCATCATAGCAATTACGAAAACATGCACGCAGAGTCAAATTGCATGGATATGGCTACGGAAGAACATGCAATCACCATTGCATCTGCACGTGAATGTGAAAAACACATCACAATGAAATCACAATGGTGAGATATATCAATGGAAATTACTTTGAGGCAATGGAGAGACTTGTCCCAGCGTCCCAACCACTTGGGCTGGACGGTAGAGCAACGGTCTCGCTTCATGCAGGTCGGTGTTCAATCCCCGACCGTCCAAGTGGTTGGGCACCATTCCTTCCCCCCGTCGCATCCCAAATCCTTATCCTAACCCCTTCCCAGTGCTATATAGTCGTATTGGCTTGGCGCTTTCTTCCCCCTGATAGTTCCATTCCATTGTCCCAGCGTCCTGGTGCCTCCCAGACAATTACCTGACCCGCGGATGTCTTCAGAACCCCGCCGCCTTCCCCTGCTGGTGGCTGAGGTCACCACAGCCACCAGTGGTGCTGTGGTGTGGTGCTGTGGTGTGGTGCTGTGCTGTGGTGCTGTCATTGTTATTGTCAGTAGTGGTGTAGGTGGTGTGAGGGAGAGCAAGTAGGGAGAGGGCTGGGAGAGGAGAGAGCAAGTAGGACTGGCAAGTAGGTCAACCAAATATACCAATACAGCTTCCCGCGCCCACAGTTGTGGCAGCACCTCGCATATACACAGATCATTCTACTTCCTAACCCCTGTTAGCTCTCCACCTTTAAATTGTTAGGTTATAGAGATTATGCTATAGTTGTTCACAATTATATTTAAAATGGCTTTTGTGAGTGTCTACGTGTGGGTTGAAGGGCTGTTGGGAACTCTTCCCCTTCCTAACCTTCATGCACAGATGCTTCGTTTGGTTTTAGTACCACTGTCCCGGAGGTCATTAGTTGTTAAATAAAAGCTTAAAGACATCTCATAGCTCAGTCGATACAGCTTCGGCCGCACACTTGTTGGGGTTCGCGGTTCGAGCCTTGCAGAACCCAGGTGAATTAAATTAGTTGCTAAACAAATGGTCTGAAGATCGCTAGCTGTTACAAAGATTATCCCAGCTGATACCGTACCCAGCCACACCTCTCCAAACACAACCTACTGTATAGGACCATTGGATTCCTAACAGACCGACGTGAATATTGACCTACAAACAGGTGTAACATGGACCTAGTCGGGCGGTTATTTGGCATGCTGGCCGCTTCAGGCAGGCAGACCCACTACCCCACACAAGCAGACCCACCACCCCACACAAGCAGACCCACTACCCCACACAAGCAGACCCACTACCCCACACAAGCAGACCCACCACCCCACACAAGCAGACCCACCACCCCACACAAGCAGGCCCACCACCCCACACAAGCAGACCCACCACCCCTACACAAGCAGACCCACCACCCCCACACAAGCAGACCCACCACCCCCACACAAGCAGACCCACCACCCCACACAAGCAGACCCACCACCCCCACACAAGCAGACCCACCACTCCACACAAGCAGCCCCACCACTCCACACAAGCAGCCCCACCACCCCCACACAAGCAGACCCACCACCCCCACACAAGCAGACCCACCACCCCTACACAAGCAGACCCACCACCCCCACACAAGCAGACCCACCACCCCTACACAAGCAGACCCACCACCCCCACACAAGCAGACCCACCACCCCCACACAAGCAGACCCACCACCCCTACACAAGCAGACCTACCACCCCCACACAAGCAGACCCACCACCCCACGCAAGCAGACCCACCACCCCCACACAAGCAGACCCACCACCCCACACAAGCAGACCCACCACCCCACACAAGCAGACCCACCACCCCCACACAAGCAGACCCACCACCCCCACACAAGCAGACCCGCCACCCCACACAAGCAGACCCACCACCCCTACACAAGCAGACCCACCACCCCCACACAAGCAGACCCACCACCCCACACAAGCAGACCCACCACCCCACACAAGCAGACCCACCACCCCCACACAAGCAGACCCACCACCCCCACACAAGCAGACCCACCACCCCCACACAAGCAGACCCACCACCCCACACAAGCAGACCCACCACCCCCACACAAGCAGACCCACCACTCCACACAAGCAGCCCCACCACTCCACACAAGCAGCCCCACCACCCCCACACAAGCAGACCCACCACCCCCACACAAGCAGACCCACCACCCCTACACAAGCAGACCCACCACCCCCACACAAGCAGACCCACCACCCCTACACAAGCAGACCCACCACCCCCACACAAGCAGACCCACCACCCCCACACAAGCAGACCCACCACCCCTACACAAGCAGACCCACCACCCCCACACAAGCAGACCCACCACCCCACGCAAGCAGACCCACCACCCCCACACAAGCAGACCCACCACCCCACACAAGCAGACCCACCACCCCACACAAGCAGACCCACCACCCCCACACAAGCAGACCCACCACCCCCACACAAGCAGACCCACCACCCCACACAAGCAGACCCACCACCCCTACACAAGCAGACCCACCACCCCCACACAAGCAGACCCACCACCCCACACAAGCAGACCCACCACCCCACACAAGCAGACCCACCACCCCCACACAAGCAGACCCACCACCCCACACAAGCAGACCCACCACCCCACACAAGCAGACCCACCACCCCACACAAGCAGACCCACCACCCCCACACAAGCAGACCCACCACCCCACACAAGCAGACCCACCACCCCCACACAAGCAGACCCACCACCCCCCACACAAGCAGACCCACCACCCCCACACAAGCAGACCCACCACCCCCACACAAGCAGACCCACCACCCCACACAAGCAGACCCACCACCCCTACACAAGCAGGCCCACAAAACCTAAGACCAATCACTCCAAGCAGCTTCCCATCCTCATTCCTTCCCCCGAATACCCCGCGAACCACGACCGTCCTCCCACCAGCCTCTGATCCCTGGCCACTAAACCTTACACAATGACGTAGCCAGGCGCCCGCGGGCGGAGGCTCCGCTATCATCCAGTAGAGATGAAAGGCGAGAAGGAAGCACCGTCCACCAGGGAAGCCAAGAGACTACTGCCTCCGGTTTCATTAACTTAATACCGTCTCTTCACCCTTTGGGTGCCTGTTTATCGCTACCAGGAGAATATATATATATATATATATATATATATATATATATATATATATATATATATATATATATATATATATATATATATATATATAAGTACAGCTGTACCACAAGCTGTACCGTGGCTACTCTTCCTCATAAGACTGAAATTTCAAGAGGAAAATCTATTTCTGAAATATTTACCTAGATGAGGTATCCGGCATTGCCCGGGTCTCTCTCCTCCTCTCTTCCCTAACATTTCTCTCTCATTCGTTCCTAGTCTCCTCCTCTCTCACTCTCTTCCCGTATGTCACCTCCTCCCTATATCTCCTGCCCCTCTTTCCCGGTCTCCACCTTTCTCCCCAAAAATACTCACTCTCTCCCAATATCCTCCCTCTCCTCTCTCTCTCTCTCTCTCTCTCTCTCTCTCTCTCTCTCTCTCTCTCTCTCTCTCTCTCTCTCTCTCTCTCTCTCTCTCTCTCTCTCTCTCTCCCATAAAATGTAATATTACAAAAAGATGAAAATGTGTCCAAAAAGTCTACGGAAAACAAATTCCAACTTTCAGACTTCATAAAACTCACATGTGCCGATCTTTCTTAAAGGAGCAATGTGGCCGATCCCGACGGGCCTGTGACAGGCCCACACCACTCTGTGTCATTATGAAAAGTTGGCTGTAGTTGTCTAGTCTCCAGCTAAGGAGAGACCAACCCATCCTCCTGTTTAGAGAGTAGGTTTTGACTCCATGAGCCGGTCGGCCGAGCGGACAGCACGCTGGACTTATGATCCTGTGGTCCCGGTTTCGATCCCGGGCGCCGGCGAGAAACAATGGGCAGAGTTTCTTTCACCCTATGCCCCTGTTACCTAGCAGTAAAATAGGTACCTGGGTGTTAGTCAGCTGTCACGGCTGCTTCCTGGGGGTGGAGGCCTGGTCGAGGACCGAGCCGCGGGGACACTAAAAGCCCCGAAATCATCTCAAGATAACCTCAAGATAGTAGGAAGATAACCATAAGGGCTTTGATAGCTGAGTAGACAGCGCTTCGGATTCGTAGTCCTGAGGTTCCGGGTTCGATCCCCGGTGGAGGAGTAAACAAATGGGCAGAGTTTCTTTCACCTTGATGCCCTGTTCACCTAGAAGTAAAATAGGTACCTGGGAGTTAGACAGCTGCTACGGGCTGCTTCCTGGGGGTGTGTAACAAAAAGGAGGCCTGGTCGAGGACCGGGCCGCGGGGACGTTAAGCCCCGAAATCATCATCTCAAGATAACCTCAAGATAACCATAGTACAAACATTAACAGTAGAATTTGGTATTTTTCACTTTACATAGTCCAAAAAAAATGGAGCTAAAAAAAATAAGCTAAAATTGGAGCTTAAAAATATTCTTAGGCCTAGTATAGTACATATATGTACTATATATAGTATAGTACATATATGTACTATACTAGTATAGTACATATATGTACTAGTAATCCTAGTATAGTACATATATGTACTAGTAATCCTAGTATAGTACATATATGTACTATATTAGGCTTCAGATAGCGTGTATTAGGCCTAGGAAGGTTAGGTTAGCTTAGGTGGTATTTCCAACATAAATACAAAGCGTATTATGGTTTGTGTAAATTCAATAGTACAGATTTCTACTTACTAATTCCCTTTTATGTCGGTATATGTACTATGGTGCTCATCGTTACTATAAGTACTGCCTAAACAGGGGGACGGGCTGGAGAGGGGATAGACATTGTTATAGATATACAAGGATAGGTACCCGGCGGTGCCTGGGATAGTGGGGCTCTCCACCTACCCCCTATTTCACCCCTCTTCTTTAAGATTGATGATTGATAAAGATTAAGCCACCCAAGAGGTGGCACGGGCATGAATAGCCCGTAATCCTCTTCTTTACTCTCCCTCAACTCCTTATACCCTCTCTTCACTTCTCCTCCTACCCTTTTCACCCTCGCACCCCCCCCCCTTTCCTTCTCCCCTTCCTCCTCTCTCCCCTCTTATCTACCAAATTTTCCCCTTTCTCTCAGAAATTTTTTTACTAAGAAGCACAGAAACCTTGATGCTTTGTTCACCTAGAAGTAAAATAGGTCTCTTAGTATTGGTCTCTAATAAAATAGCTTATGGTCATTAAAAACTCTATTACACACAGAAATCACAATTGCGTGATGCAGCAAATGAACAAATTCACAATGACCATGTCGTAGCTCAGTCGATTAAGGCAGCGTCTGGGATGCTCTCGGACGCAGGTTCGAATCCTCATCACGGCCCTTGTGGATTTGTTCATTAAAAACTCTAGTGGAATCGCACGATATATGTTTATACGTGTGAATATTTCTTAAGGCATTTAATTTAGGCCCAGCCTACGTTTGTCCCATACCACAAAATATTCATCCTGCAAATTTAGGTGAGATTAAATCCAAGTCTCTGGCCTACAACTTAGTACTGACAGACATTTATTCTTAATGAACACACACACACAGAGGGGGGGTGCCTCTTTATGGGCCTCGCGGCTAAGTGGAGAGCGCTCGGGAGTCGTAGTCCGAATGGCCCGGGTTCGATTCCAGGCAGAAAGAAATGTGCAGTTTCTTTCAGCCTGACGTCCTGTTCATCTAGCAGTAAATAGGTACCTGGGAGTTAGTCAGCTGTCACTTGCTGCTTCCTGGTGTGTGTGTGGGGGGGGGGAATATTTAGTAAACAGTTGAGTGACAGTTGAGAGGCGGGCCCAAAAGAGCAGAGCTCAACCCCCACAAGTACAACTAGGTGAACACACACACACACACACACACACACACACACACACACACACACACACACACATTTTTCACCAATATTAAATTATTGAAACCGTCAGTCAGAATTAATAAACTGCGATTGGCCCAACAGAATGAACCTGACAACGTGAATGCCAGCGAGTGCCAATATAACTTCACTCTATAATACGTCAGCTTACCAGTGCCAGCTTGGTGCCACTCTTATCTTGCAGGCTTGTTGCAGAGGTACAGTATACATCAGTATACAGTATACATTAGGGTATACTTCCTAACTGTATCCAGTATACAGTTACGAAGATATCTAGTGGTGAGTACCGTGGTATATCTCTCACGGTGAGTACCGTTCTCGAGTGACAGCGAGCAATGAGCGAGGTATGCACGTGGAACTGCGCAGTAGAGAACTCACTGGCGTATAATGCACTTGCAACTGATCTGCAACTATCTTGAGGTTATCTTGAGATGATTTCGGGGCTTTTTAGTGTCCCCGCGGCGCGGTCCTCGACCAGGCCTCCACCCCCAAGAAGCAGCCCGTGACAGCTGACTAACACCCAGGTACCTATTTTACTGCTAGGTAACAGGGGCATAGGGTGAAAGAAACTCTGCCCATTGTTTCTCGCCGGCGCCTGGGATCGAACCCGGGACCACAGGATCACAAGTCCAGCGTGCTGTCCGCTCGGCCGACCAGCTCCCTATTAAGAATGTAAGGAGAAGAGTTAAGACAAACTAAGGGTCGTTAACGCTGTAATTCCTATTCGTAAAGGCTTCTAATCTCGTCTGCAAAGGTCGAATTGGCTACCGTTTGGAGGAAGACTTGAAGCACTTGAAGCGATTCGAGTGCATGAAGACGCGTTCAACCAGGAATGACAGTTGAGTAACGGCCCATGTCGTAGCGAGTTGCTTAGGCAAGTGAAGGATGATGCTGTTGACCAGACCACACACTAGAAGTTGAAGGGACGACGACGTTTCGGTCCGTCCTGGACCATTCACAAGTCGATTGTCACAATCGACTTGAGAATGGTCCAGGACGGACCGAAACGTCGTCGTCCCTTCACCTTCTAGTGTGTGGTCTGGTCAACATACTTCAGCCACGTTATTGTGACTCCTCGCCTGCATGATGTTGTTGTTGTGGTATTTGATAGTGATGCCAGAACAGGCGACGATCCTAGAGGTGCAGCTGCAAGATTTAGGTCTCCACCTGGGCTGTGGGAGTCTCGAACCCTGGACTCCACGCATGTAATGCCGAAGTTGTATCTACTGAGCCATAGTCGATAGCCTATAGACGTTTCATTAGACAACATCAGTCCATTCATCAGCCTCTCGTATTTAGTGATCTGCCAGAACTATTCACTCCCGGACTCATTAAACACGAAGCAGGTTCATCCTGCCATATTCACGCCACCTGAACAACTGAAAGCAACCTCTGAAAGGTGACTTAGAAGGGAGACGCCTCAGGATAAGAGTTAATATACTATCGTAACTCACAAGTGATATTTAACGACCCATTCCCTGATAATGTCTTGTTTGGGATGTGTTTAATACAGGGGGGGGGGGAATAGGAGAAAGTGCCAAGCCATTACGACTATATAGCACTTGGAAGGGGTCAGGATAAGGATTTGGGATGGTACGGGAGAGACAGGAATTGTGTCAAACCACTTGTGGACCGTCGGGGATTGAACGCCGACCTGCATGAAGCGAGACCGTCGCTCTACCGTCCAGCCCAAATAGGTGGGAATGTTTAATACAGTTGCCTCCAAATAGATGAGCATCCATGCGTGCCCCAGAAAGATATGCCCATTAATGATAGGGACGTTACCTTAAAACTACAATAGGTTATCTTGAGATGATTTCGGGGCTTTAGTGTCCCCGCGGCCCGGTCCTCGACCAGGCCTCCACCCCCAGGAAGCAGCCCGTGACAGCTGACTAACACCCAGGTACCTATTTACTGCTAGGTAACAGGGGCATAGGGTGAAAGAAACTCTGCCCATTGTTTCTCGCCGGCGCCTGGGATCGAACCCAGGACCACAGGATCACAAGTCCCGCGTGCTGTCCACTCGGCCGACCGGCTCCCTATCACTCGTCACTGCCTGTTGTAGTTTCAAGTCTACCTTAACTAACCCAATTAAGAGTTAACTAGAAAATATTCAGTTGGGAAATGAACACATGACGGTCATGTGTCACAGTAAACTGTGAAGTTAACTATTTCTTGTCTATATTTTCCAGATTTCTAGATGGATAGGAGACGTATTAAGCGTGTGTGTGTGTGTGTGTGTGTGTGTGTGTGTGTGTGTGTGTGTGTGTGTGTGTGTGTGTGTGTGTACTCACCTAGTTGTACTCACCTAGTTGTGCTTGCGGGGGTTGAGCTCTGGCTCTTTGGTCCCGCCTCTCAACTGTCAATCAACTGGTGTACAGGTTCCTGAGCCTATCGGGCTCTATCATATCTACACTTGAAACTGTGTATGGAGTCAGCCTCCACATCACTGCCTAATGCATTCCATTTGTCAACCACTCTGACACTAAAAAAGTTCTTTCTAATATCTCTCTGGCTCATTTGGGCACTCAGTTTCCACTGTGTGTGTGTGTGTGTGTGTGTGTGTGTGTGTGTGTGTGTGTGTGTGTGTGTGTGTGTGTGTGTGTGTGTGTGTGTGTGTGTGTGTGATACACCAGCTCACCCCCCCCCCTGGCAACACGTGGGCAACACATTACCTTGTTTTAACCATTTGCAACACCTGCAACTCATAATCTATTCCCTTGCCCAACACAACAACACCCGACACCTACAATATTGCTTCTTGGGGTTTATACCTCCTTTACCCACAGCCTCGCCACACCCACAGCCTCGCCACACACACAGCCTCGCCACACCCACAGCCTCGCCACACCCACAGCCTCGCCACACCCACAGCCTCGCCACACCCACAGCCTCGCCACACCCACAGCCTCGCCACACCCACAGCCTCGCCACACCCACAGCCTCGCCACACCCACAGCCTCGCCACACCCACAGCCTCGCCACACCCACAGCCTCGCCACACCCACAGCCTCGCCACACCCACAGCCTCGCCACACCCACAGCCTCGCCACACCCACAGCCTCGCCACACCCACAGCCTCGCCACACCCACAGCCTCGCCACACCCACAGCCTCGCCACACCCACAGCCTCGCCACACACACAGCCTCGCCACACCCATAGCCTCGCCACACCCACAGCCAGCCTCGCCACACCCACAGCCTCGCCACACCCACAGCCTCGCCACACCCACAGCCTCGCCACACCCACAGCCTCGCCACACACACAGCCTCGCCACACCCATAGCCTCGCCACACCCACAGCCAGCCTCGCCACACCCACAGCCTCGCCACACCCACAGCCTCGCCACACACACAGCCTCGCCACACACACAGCCTCGCTACACCCACAGCCTCGCCACACCCACAGCCTCGCCACACCCACAGCCTCGCCACACCCACAGCCTCGCCACACCCACAGCCTCGCCACACCCACAGCCTCGCTACACCCACAGCCTCGCCACACCCACAGCCTCGCCACACCCACAGCCTCGCTACACCCACAGCCTCGCCACACCCACAGCCTCGCCACACCCACAGCCTCGCTACACCCACAGCCTCGCCACACCCACAGCCTCGCCACACCCACAGCCTCGCCACACCCACAGCCTCGCCACACCCACAGCCTCGCCACACACACAGCCTCGCCACAGCCTCGCCACACCCACAGCCTCGCCACACCCACAGCCTCGCCACACCCATAGCCTCGCCACACCCACAGCCTCGCCACACCCACAGTCTCGCCACACCCACAAACTCGCCACACCCACAGCCTCGCCACACCCACAGCCTCGCTACACCCACAGCCTCGCCACACCCATAGCCTCGCTACACCCACAGCCTCGCCACACCCACAGCCTCGCCACACCCACAGCCTCGCTACACCCACAGCCTCGCCACACCCATAGCCTCGCTACACCCACAGCCTCGCCACACCCACAGCCTCGCCACACCCACAGTCTCGCCACACCCACAGCCTCGCCACACCCACAGCCTCGCCACACACACAGCCTCGCCACACCCACAGCCTCGCCACACCCACAGCCTCGCCACACACACAGCCTCGCCACACCCACAGCCTCGCCACACCCACAGCCTCGCCACACCCACAGCCTCGCCACAGCAAACAAAACATGTTATGACTTTCTTGTTGGGAGGCAGACGGTCCGCTCTCTCAGCTGGGACAATATTGCACCTAATGACAGTTTTTTTTCACCTCAGGACTGCTTTCCTCTCTCTGACTCTCACACACCCACTCTCACACCCACACTCACGCCCACGCTCTCTCACACCTACACTCTCTCACACCCACACTCTCCCACGTCCACACTCTCTTAAACTCACACTCACACCCACACTCTCTCACACCCACACTCACGCCCACGCTCTCTCACACCCACACTCACGCCCACGCTCTCTCACACCCACACTCACGCCCACACTCTCTCACATCCACACTCCCACACCCACACTCTCCCACGTCCACACTCTCTTAAACTCACACTCACACCCACACACTCCCACACTCTCTCACACTCTCTCACACCCACACTCCCACACCCACACTACCTCAAGTTCACTCTCGCTCATAGTATGTGTATTTACAGTTTGTACTTATGAATCGAGTTCTTAGCTCTTGGACCCCGCCTTCATAACCGTTGATTGTAGAGTATACTGACTCCAGACCTATTATTCCTCTCTCATTCCTACTACCCATATTGCTAACGCATACATTCCCGGAACTCACAGTTCCTGCGACGGCGCTGGAACCAATCGTATTGGCGTATGACTTTCCATTGGAGACTTTCAGCGCCGTGGAGAGGGGGGGACCTGCTGCATGGGTAACAGCTTCTCCTCTGTATCAACCTACCCTGGCTATGCGCCCTGGTGAGGCCACTCCAGACCGACAACCAGAGCGCAACTCCATAGTCTCCTGAGACTGATGGATGCCTATTACTACATTCCTGACACGCAGCCCTTAGCAGCTGTTTAACATTAACTATTTACTGCTAGGTGGAGGTGGCTGGGTGGAGGTAAATGGGTAAGGGAGGGAGGTAGGGAACTAAGGGGAGGGAAGGCTGCACTTACCCTCCATCAAAACTCCCTCTTTCTAGACACAGAGATCACACTAACATGATGCATCAAATGAACGAATCCACAAGATTAAGGCAGTGTCTGGGATGGTCCCGGACGCATGTTCGAATCCTCATCACGGCCCTTGTGGATTTCTTCCCTCCTTCTAGACATACCCTCTAATCCTCCTCCATCCCTGCCAGCATCCTTCACGCCTCCTCCACCATCTCCATCAGCATATATATCCCCACCACCGTCAATATAGTTCCTTTACCAGGAAATATCTATTCTGAGCCAGACAGATTCCCTTTTCCCCTCACAGGATGAGTGCCTCATCATGGCCACTCATCCCTCATCCTAGAGGAACCCCTCAGGCTCTCAAACTCCCTCATAACTCTTCCTCATCTCCCTCCCTCACAACATCCTGATGGTGGGAGGGAGGAAGCCTCATCTCCCTCTCCCTCTACCCTTACTCATCCCCCCTCATCCTGATCCTTAACTCCTCATCCTCCTTAATTTACAACACACCTCACCTCACACTCCTCACTTAGTGAGAGACTGTGAGGTAACACATCCTCATTTCCTCACACAACTTTATTTATCCTACTGCTAGTTAATAGCCATTAACAGTGAGGTCACTGCTAGTTAATAGCCATTGACAGTGAGATCACTGCTAGTTAATAGCCATTGACAGTGAGATCACTGCTAGTTAATAGCCATTGACAGTGAGATCACTGCTAGTTAATAGCCATTGACAGTGAGATCACTGCTAGTTAATAGCCATTGACAGTGAGATCACTGCTAGTTAATAGCCAGGGACAGTGAGATAACTGCTAGTTAATAGCCATTGACAGTGAGATCACTGCTAGTTAATAGCCATTGACAGTGAGATCACTGTTAGTTAATAGCCATTGACAGTGAGATCACTGCTAGTTAATAGCCAGGGACAGTGAGATAACTGCTAGTTAATAGCCATTGACAGTGAAATCACTGCTAGTTAATAGCCACTGACAGTGAGATCACTGCTAGTTAATAGCCATTGACAGTGAGATCACTGCTAGTTAATAGCCATTGACAGTGAGATCACTGCTAGTTAATAGCCATTGACAGTGAGATCACTGCTAGTTAATAGCCATTGACAGTGAGACCACTGCTAGTTAATAGCCATTGACAGTGAGACCACTGCTAGTTAATAGCCATTGACAGTGAGATCACTGCTAGTTAATAGCCATTGACAGTGAGACCACTGCTAGTTAATAGCCATTGACAGTGAGATCACTGCTAGTTAATAGCCATTGACAGTGAGATCACTGCTAGTTAATAGCCAAGGACAGTGAGATCACTGCTAGTTAATAGCCAGGGACAGTGAGATAACTGCTAGTTAATAGCCATTGACAGTGAGATCACTGCTAGTTAATAGCCAGGGACAGTGAGATAACTGCTAGTTAATAGCCATTAACAGTGAGATCACTGCTAGTTAATAGCCATTGACAGTGAGATCACTGCTAGTTAATAGCCAAGTACAGTGAGATCACTGCTAGTTAATAGCCATTGACAGTGAGATCACTGCTAGTTAATAGCCAAGGACAGTGAGATCACTGCTAGTTAATAGCCAAGGACAGTGAGATTCACTGCTAGTTAATAGCCATTGACAGTGAAATCACTGCTAGTTAATAGCCAAGGACAGTGAGATCACTGCTAGTTAATAGCCATTGACAGTGAAATCACTGCTAGTTAATAGCCATTGACAGTGAAATTACTGCTAGTTAATAGCCAAAGACAGTGAGATTCACTGCTAGTTAATAGCCATTGACAGTGAAATCACTGCTAGTTAATAGCCATTGACAGTGAAATCACTGCTAGTTAATAGCCAAGGACAGTGAGATCATTGCTAGTTAATAGCCATTGACAGTGAGATCACTGCTAGTTAATAGCCATTGACAGTGAGATCACTGCTAGTTAATAGCCAACGCAGACATTTATCTCTGTGATATGAAGGCATTGAAGACACTTAATTGAAAGAAATGATAATTTAAATCATTTGGGCGTACCATTCCGTGGTTGGGTCATTGTCAAAGTGATTGGGCACCGATCCTTCACCTTCTGTTCTCATGTCCCAGCTCATTGTTCTCATATCCCAGCTCCTTGTCCTCATATCCCAGCTCCTTGTCCTCATATACCTGTTCCTTGTCCTTATATCCCAGCTCCTTGTCCTCATATCCCAGCTCCTTGTTCTCATATCCCAGCTCCTTGTTCTTATATCCCAGCTCCTTGTCCTCATATCCCAGCTCCTTGTTCTTATATCCCAGCTCCTTGTTCTCATATCCCAGCTCCTTGTTCTTATATCCCAGCTCCTTGTCCTCATATCCCAGCTCCTTGTTCTCATATCCAAGCTCCTTGTTCTCATATCCCAGCTCCTTGTCCTCATATCCCAGCTCCTTGTTCTTATATCCCAGCTCCTTGTTCTCATATCCCAGCTCCTTGTTCTTATATCCCAGCTCCTTGTCCTCATATCCCAGCTCCTTGTCCTCATATCCCATCTCCTTGTCCTCATATCCCAGCTCCATGTCCTCATAACTTTTCAAGTGCTGTGTTCAAGCAACTTGAACTTAAGTACTTACTTAAGTACTTACAAAGGGTTAAGGTACTTATAAAAGGTTAAACTAGACTTATAAAGTCTTATTGTGTCCACTTGCCTAATTCTTCGAGTCAAGACTTCCCTCTTACACTTTCTTAAGATAGATCTCGAGGATAAGTCTTTCCTCCATCAAGATGTTTCTCAACTGGTCTTCGATCACCTCATTTAGAGACTTCAAGGACCAATTGGGTGTCTTAAAACAATCTTCACCAACTATGCATCAATTAGCACAGGCCTAGAGTTTACATTAAAAAAAAAGTAGTTAGTAAACAGTTGATTGACAGTTGAGAGGCGGGCCGAAAGAGCAGAGATCAACCGCCGCAAAACACAACTAGGTGAATACAACTAGGTGAATACACACACACACACACACACACACACACACACACACACACACACACACACACACACACACACACACACACACAAAGAGCCAGAGCTCAACCCCCGCAAAACCCAACTAGGTGAGTACACGCACACACTGTGATTTATATGTAAATAGGTTTCTGCTTCTACCATCAAGAATGCATTGAAGATTAAACGTGCAAATGTTTTTGATATCAGCATGTTCAAAATAAAAGAGCGGAGGAGCAACACTAAAAAAGAGACTTACAGGAGCGACCAAAAGACTGGAGGAACGACAATTACCACAGTCAGTGCTGGAGGTGACGACCTAAAAAATACAACCTACAAACTGCCCTAAAAATACAGCCAACACTTCTTTAAATACTTAAATGTAGAAATGGAGAAAAATTCAACCGCTGAATTGACGGGCTGTCCCGTTTCCTATCCGAGGGGGTTTTCCGTTAGGTTAGACTCGTGTAATTGAGTACATCTTATTTGTGACGTTGTGACACTGCAAGAGGAAAGGGCGCGTGGCCACTAGCCTAACAGCAAGAATGTCTACCAGCCGTGCCAACACTCGTATTACCTTGAAATATTACCTTGTATTACCTACGTATTACCTTGCCGTGCTTGTATTACCTTGAAAACACCCAGCATGAGGCTCTTCCCACCTCAGGACAGAATAAATACCAACCAAGGAATATATATGCACACTCACGCATCTTAACACTCCTCCTCCGTCAACATGACCCTGAGGAAGGAGACTTAGCGGGTGAATATGTTGCTGAAGGTTACCTCAAGGCTTCGACGTTGTATGTATACAGTCTGTTCTCCTACAGCCTGTCCTCCTATAGCCTGTCTTCCTATAGCCTGTCTTCCTACAGCCTGTCCTCCTATAGCCTGTCCTCCTATAGCCTGTCTTCCTACAACCTGTCCTCCTACAGCCTGTCCTCCTATAGCCTGTCCTCCTACAACCTGTCCTCCTACAGCCCGTCCTCCTACAGCCCGTCCTCCTACAACCCGTCCTCCTACAACCCGTCCTCCTACAGACTCTCCCTTCAAAGTCACAGACTACTCCGTACTAAAGACATTGGAATCCCTCATCGTTGAAAATCATGCTGATTTCCGTGGCTCACAGAAAATATATATATATATATATATATATATATATATATATATATATATATATATATATATATATATATATATATATATATATATATATATGCAACAATGATCACAAAAACACTGATCCAAGTATGCAGAATAACCACATATGAAAAATAGAAAATGCTTAACGCGTTTTCGGCTAATTCGCCTTCATCAGAGCAAAGTAGAATGAGCATTTTCTATTTTTCATATGTGGTTATTCTGCATATATATATATATATATATATATATATATATATATATATATATATATATATATATATATATATATATATATATATATATATATATATATAGGTATCGGATTAAAACAAATCATTGGGGTTTACACTATTTTCTTTCAGTCTTTAGAGAGATAATTATTTAGTTACTTATCAGACCTGAATGCTTGGAGCCATAGTCATAACAGAGATGAATACCAAAGTCTAGTTCAACTTAATCCTTGTTACACGATGAATTGGATGTTATGTCTGTGTCATCTTGATGAGTTACGTTTATGTGAGATGATGTCAATGCAAAAATAGTGTCTAAATCGTTTGTTTTTTGCAAAAAGAAGGTTGTTTATAATTATTATGAGGCTCTTGCTAGCTAATTGGCAGATGTTTCAAGTGCTTAAAAAGCACACTTTGAATCACAGAAAATTATTCCTCTTCCAATGAAATTAGCGTGCTAATAGCTAGTCGAAGTGCAGCTAGTTCTGTTAATTTCGAATTCAGTCAGTTTATAACCTAAGACTGACAGTCAATACACGTGAATTATTTCTATAAAATCAGCAGGTTCACAAAAAATACTTTAATCAAGAGGAAAGTCTACGGACAATTAACGCCACATTCAACTATCTCGCTTCACGAGAACTGATACAACGAAGATTGATGCTTATAGACGAGTAAATCACAATAGTATTATATATCTTTGTGAAAATGATTGGACCAGAACAGGGATCGAATCAACGTTCTGTGTCATCCTAGACTCGCTCCTTAACCATGATAAAATAATAAGCTAAATTACAAAATAATAATTTAAAATAAGTTAAATTGAGTTGACCAGACCATACACTAGAAGGTGAAGGGACGACGACGTTTCGGTCCGTCCTAAACCATTCTGAAGTCGATTGTACGACGTTTCGGTCCGTCCTAAGCCATTCTCAAGTCGATTGTACGACGTTTCGGTCCGTCCTACACCATTCTCAAGTCGATTGTGGACCATTCTCACAATCGACTTGAGAATGGTCCAGGACGGACCGAAACGTCGTCGTCCCTTCACCTCCTAGTGTGTGGTCTGGCCAACTTACTTTAGCCACGTTATTGTAACTCGTCGCCTAATAAGTTAAATTACTTATAGCATATCGTAGTCGAATGAATGAAGACGCACGTCTGTTGAGATTCAGAACGCTGGTTCGATCCCCACTCTGCTCCACTGAATATCGTATTGAGGATTTCCAACGCGCGTGAGTTTGTTCTTTGGTCTGGACAGTAAATAGTTCGAGTCTTCAATTGCTTCGAGTCAAAAGGGAGGATTGTACTAATAACAATGAAAAGTTCCCTCCTTCAGGGGCACAGCTGAGGTTGAGAGGCGAGAGGAAGGGAAGGGAATTATCAAGGGAAAGCGCCAAGCCATTACGACTATACAGCACTGGGAAGGAGTCAGGATAAGGATTTGGGATGGGACGGGGGAAAGGAATAGTGCCCAACCACTTGGACGGTCGGGGATTGAACGCAGACTTGCATGACGCGAGACCATCGCTCTACCGTCCAGCCCAAGTGGTTGGGTGGGCGAAGGGGGACCCTGCTAGAGAAGTCTGAATGAATGGCCAATTCTTAAAATCTATTGGACGCTGTACGGAGATTGGGTCAGTTCGGGATTGGTTTGTGGAGCAATTTATAAGTTGACTGGTGGAGAGTTGGCTGTATATTATATATTATAGAAGGTATATGAATTAATTTGTCAAGATCTAACAGACATAAGGTAAGGGACTTCCTGTCATTTTTGTCAGCAACTTCAGAACTGATGTTACCTTACCTTGTTACCTTGTTACCTTGTTACCTTGAAGTTACCTTGAAGTGTTAACTGCGTCTAACCAGGCTGTTAGACGCAGCTGCTCGCAGCCTGACGTCAGAATCACAGCCTGGTTGATCAGACATCCATTGGAGGTGTTTATCCTCCAAACACCTCCAAAGGATTACATACAGAGATGACACTAACGTGATGCATCAAATGAACAAATCCACAAGGGCCGTGACGAGGATTCGAACCTGCGTCCGGGAGCATCCCAGACACTGCCTTAATCGACTGAGCTACGACAGGGTTAAAAGGGTTGAAACCGAAGTTCTACTGAACTTACTGGAACTTACTGTGTGTAATGAGGTAAGGGCGAAGAGGGAGAACGGCCTATTGACATAGCTCGAGTGCAGGGGGGAGTTGTCTAAAATCCTGATTTGTGTCTCGGAGAGGCTACGGGATCCATTAAGTTCAGTAGAACTTCGGTTTCAACCCTTTTAACCCTGTCGTAGCTCAGTCGATTAAGGCAGTGTCTGGGATGCTCCCGGACGCAGGTTCGAATCCTCGTCACGACCTCCAAAGGATACCTGATGTTTCAGGTGATGTAAAAGATGCCCTTCTTTACCCAGGCCCCGTTGAGGCCTGGAGATTAGGAGACCGCGGGTTAAGTAAATCCATTACAACCAAGACCTAAAGACATTATTTTGCCCGAGTAGAACACAAAATGCATCCTTGTTTTCAAGGATATTTTCATCCTTGCTGGATGAAAGTTTTCTTTCTATTTGCTGAAAGTTTTCTTTCTTTTGAAAGTTGTTGAAAAAACAGTTTTCTCCTGGCAGCCAACTTATGACTTCACAATATAAATCTTCATCATAACACTAAACACACACTAAATGCAACACAGCCAAACACAAGGTCATTTCTTAGATATAATACCCGTACAGCGACCGGTATCTTGAGGTTATCTTGAGATGATTTCGGGGCTTTTTAGTGTCCCCGCGGCCCGGTCCTCGACCAGGCCTCCACCCCCAGGAAGCAGCCCGTGACAGCTTGACTAGCACCCAGGTACCTATTTTACTGCTAGGTAACAGGGGCATAGGGTGAAAGAAACTCTGCCCATTGTTTCTCGCCGGCGCCTGGGATCGAACCCAGGACCACAGGATCACAAGTCCAGCGTGCTGTCCGCTCGGCCGACCGGCTCCCTCGGTATATAGAGAAACAATAACAAATAAGAGAAAAGAGAAAATAAACTACAATAATAAAAGCATTCTATGAATGTAGACAAAAGCAGAATGAACTACAGCAGACAACCAGCTGAGATCAGCAGCTTACACTTCACATTCTCCAGTAAGCTGACGTACGTAGCTTTGTATTCCGAGCGTAGCTTTGTATTCCGAGCGTAGCTTTTTATTCCGAGCGTAGCTTTGTATTCCGAGCGTAGCTTTTTATTCCGAGCGTAGCTTTTTATTCCGAGCGTAGCTTTTTATTCCGAGCGTAGCTTTGTATTCCGAGCGTAGCTTTGTATTCCGAGCGTAGCTTTGTATTCCGAGCGTAGCTTTGTATTCCGAGCGTAGCTTTTTATTCCGAGCGTAGCTTTTTATTCCGAGCGTAGCTTTTTATTCCGAGCGTAGCTTTGTATTCCGAGCGTAGCTTTTTATTCCGAGCGTAGCTTTGTATTCCGAGCGTAGCTTTTTATTCCGAGCGTAGCTTTTTATTCCGAGCGTAGCTTTGTATTCCGAGCGTAGCTTTTTATTCCGAGCGTAGCTTTGTATTCCGAGCGTAGCTTTGTATTCCGAGCGTAGCTTTGTATTCCGAGCGTAGCTTTGTATTCCGAGCGTAGCTTTGTATTCCGAGCGTAGCTTTGTATTCCGAGCGTAGCTTTGTATTCCGAGCGTAGCTTTTTATTCCGAAAAAGTGTCTCTTCCTGTTGGGGTCCTGTAGAGACCTGAGGAAGTCCATGGACTTGTAAGGTGAGGTCCCCACAGGCAGTGAGGGACCACACGAGGCAAATCCCATATATATATCTATCCAAACCCATTCATATATGTGTCTAACCTACGCTTGAAACAATCAAGGGATCCCATGTCTATTGTATTATCTGGTAATTTGTTCCATAAATCAATATCCCTATTTCCAAACCTGTATTTACCCAGGTCTTTCCTGGATATAAACTTGTCCAATTTATATCTATTGTTTTGGGCTCTATTTTGAGTTGATATATTTAAAGTCATATTGCTATCCTTTTTGGAATACCTTTTCATTAATGTATATATTTCAATCATGCCTGCACTTATTCTTCAGCTTAATAGGGATTCTAAGTTAAGAAACCTAATTTTAATCTAATAATAATTATCTAATTAATCTAATTACTAATAATCTAAGATTTTTTAATCTCCTAGGTTTGTCAGCCTTCGCTAAATGTGTAATTGTTGATATTAATGTGCATAAATGCATGTGTGTGTGTGTGTGTGTGTGTGTGTGTGTGTGTGTGTGTGTGTGTGTGTGTGTGTGTGTGTGTGTGTGTGTGTGTGTGTGTGTACTCACCTATTTGTGCTTGCGTGGGTTGAGCTTTGGCTCTTTGGTCCCGCCTGTGTGTGTGTGTGTGTGTGTGTGTGTGTGTGTGTGTGTGTGTGTGTGTGTGTGTGTGTGTGTGTGTGTGTGTGTGTGTGTGTGTGTGTGTGTGTGTGTACGTGCGCACGCGCGTGCCACCTAACTAATTAGCAGAAGGTCTAACAAAGCAGAGTAAACTAATAGAGTGCACTTTACGCTTTTCCTACAGAGTGGGGACCAGAAGCTGGAGCTCAACCCCAGCATCAGGGCCAAGAGGAACTCCAGGATCATTGAAGGTAAGACCGGCACCTCACACCGCCACGCCAGAGACCAAGGTCACAAGGTTTTGAAATACAAGGTACAGGTAGTATAATAATATTAATAATTACGGGCTATTCATGCCCGTGCCACCTTTTGGATGGCTTAAATCTTCCTTAATCAATCTCGGACACTAGGTAGCATTTACAGCCCCGCTCCTGTGCCAGGTAAGTTCACTACGGGTTCACCATAGCCCGTGCTACTTGTTACAGCCCCGCTCCTGTGCCAGGTAAGTCCACTAGGAACCCCCAGGAACCCCCAGGAGCCCACAGAAGCCCCCAGGAGCCATCAGGAACCCCCCAGGAGCCCCCAGGAGCCCACAGAAGCCCCCAGGAGCCATCAGGAACCCCCCAGGAGCCCCCAGGAGCCCACAGAAGCCCCCAGGAGCCATCAGAAACCTCCAGGAGCCCCAAGGAGCCCCTAGAAACCCCCAGGAGCCCCCAGGAACCCCCCAGGAGCCCCTAGGAACCCCCAGGAACCCCCCAGGAGCCCCTAGGAACCCCCAAGAACCCTTAGGAGCCCCCAGGAACACCAAGGAGTCACCAGGAACCCCCAGGAGCCCCCAGAAACCCCCAGGGTCCCCCCAGGAGCCCTCAGGAACCCCCAGAAACCCTCAGGAGCTCTCAGGAGCCCCCAGGAGCCCCCAGAAGCCCCTAGGAACCCCCAGAAGCCCCCAGAAGCCTCCAGGAACCCATAAGAGCCCCCAGGAACCCCTAGGAGCCCCCAGGAGCTCCCAGAAGTCCCTAGGAGCCCACAGAAGCCCCCTAGGAACTCCCAGAAGCCCCCAGGGACCCCCAGAATCCCCTAGGAACCCCCAGAAGCCCCTAGGAACCCACAGGAGCCCCCCAGGGAGACTGTCATCCCGCCACCCATAACAATGTTGACAGACGTAACAGGTGTGTCAACAAGGAATAGTTCAGAGAGGCGCCGACAGATGCCAGCAGCGGGAAGACTAAGTCTCCACACCTGTGTTTGGTTTAACTCAATTACCGCCTATCTCCACACTGCCTCAGGAAGCAACGCTAAAGAAAACGGGTGTGTGTGTGGTTTTTGTTTACTTTTAGATGTAAAATTGAGTTGCCATCGACGGGAAGTAATTGCAAATCAATATTAGTAATATTTAAGACTGGTGAAAACCCGTTTCTGAAAATGTGGATTATATTTGAGGCAATATGTTCTCTAGGAACTGGGTTGTTAGGAACGTCTTTCTAGTTTTCTAACCAATTGCGTTGCAATGTTCACTTTAAAAAATATGCGATGCTATGCATCGGAAAGTTGTGTATTAAATCACTAACCAGTGGACACAACGTTGAATAACAACGCTATTTCTACGTCATGAACGTCGAACCAACGCCACGTTTGAATATTGACCCCAATGGATACTGACATCAGTTCATCACCTACATTTATTGACCTCAAACAACAATTCCCATGGCATTATGGAGAATAATAGAACGTCTCGAGTCCAAGTCCCTACGACCCTCTCATCTCACTGACAGAACAACTAACCGATATCTTTAAGGTTATCTTATTACCCAATCGTCTTGACATCTCTGGAAGATATGCACCCATGTTGACCAGATCACACACTAGAAGTTGAAGGGGCGACGACGTTTCGGTCCGTCCTGGACCATTCTCAAGTAGATTGTGAGAATGGTCCAGGACGGACCGAAACGTCGTCGTCCCTTCAACTTCTAGTGTGTGGTCTGGTCAACATACTTCAGCAACGTTATTGTGACTCATCGCCTGCATATGCACCCATGACCCCCCACCACCCCTCCATTCCCCACCATCAACTCCTTGATGGTGGGGGATGGCAAACACCAATTTCCGTTCCTACTCAACCTGCCAGCCTTCAACCGGCGTTCTATCCGCCAATATCCCTGTCAACCACTCCGCCGCCCCGGCCCCCTTGGCTACTGAGAGTGGACGTTACTGCACTCTTCTCGCAGCATATGTGAATAGAACCCCAGAGGGAAGCGTGAGTGAATACTTGTACTCACCTAGATGTACTCACCCAGATGTGGTTGTGGGACGGGCGAGGGTTCTAGCCCTGTCTTTAGGACGGAAGCGGCTCCTAGCCTCGTCAAAAGAACGGGCGTGGCTCCTAGCCCCGTCTACAGGACGGGTGTCTCCTGATAATTCCCTTCCCTTCCTCGCCCCAGAGACAGTAGAAAGAACTTTTTCAGCGTCAGAGTAGTTAGTAAACAGAATGCACTAGGAAGTGATGTGGTGGAGGCTAGTACTTAGGTTTCTGAAGGACGTTCAAACTTTTGTCAGTGTTGAGTACGCTGCTGTCATTATCTTATTTACTTGTGCCTCAGGAGTTAGATTTGGTGTTACGTCCACTTCCAGGTTCCTTTCTCGAATCGTCACAGGAAGATAGTTTCCCTTCAATGTGTACTGTCCCTTTGGTCTCCTGTCACCTAATCCCATTTCCATAACTTTACACTTGCTTGTGTTAAACTCCAGTAGCCATTTCTTTGACCATCTCTACAGCTTGTTCAAGTCCTCTTGGAGGATCTATCAATCCTCATCTGTCACAACTCGTATCATTATTTGTGCGTCATCCGCGAACATCGACATATAGGATTCGACTCTTGTAGACATGTCGTTCACACATATATTCGAAACAGAACTGGTCCCAACACCCATCCCTGAGGTACTCCACTCATTACTGTTCGCCAGTCTGACTTCTCGTCCCTGACTGTTACCTTCTGGCTCCTGTGTGTTAAGTAATACCTTACCAAAGCTTGGGCTTTTCCGCTTACTCCCGCCTGCCTCTCAAGTTTGAATCCGGTACTGAATCAAAGGCTTTTTGGCAGTCCAGAAATAAGGTGTCTGCCTATCCTTCCTTGTCCTGCTTTATTCTTGTTACTTTACCATAGAATTCCAGAAGGTTTGTTAGGCATGATTTCCCTATCCTTGAACCCATGTTGGTGTTTGTTTACATACCTAATGTTCTCTAATTTTGCAGCCAATCTTAAATTGATTATTCTTTCAAGCACTTTACGGGGAATGGTTGTCAGTGATAATGATCTGTCGTTACTTGCCTCTACCATATCTCCTGTTTTAATATTTGGTACCACGTTTGCCTTCTTCCAGCCACTAGGGAACTTTCCCGTCGAAAGGGACTCATTATGGCTCCTTGCCAGAGGCACGCTGAGGGCCTGCGCTGCCTCTTTTAGTATCCACGGTGATACATTGTCTGGTTCAACTGTTTTAGTTTCATTCAGTGTTGTTAGTTGCTTTATCACCTCCTCTGCTGTCACTTCTATATCCGTTAGTCTATCATCTTGAGTCATATCCTCTTCTAACAATGGGAGCTGTTCAGGCTCGGTGGTGAACACTCCATGGAAACTGGCATTCAGTTCTTCACAGATTTTTTTGTTGATTTGTATATGCCTCTTCTGTTTTCCTTAGTCTTGTCACTTGGACGTTCGCCGACATTTTCCTTCTTATATGACTATGTAGTAATTTAGGTGTGTGTGTGTGTGTGTGTGTGTGTGTGTGTGTGTGTGTGTGTGTGTGTGTGTGTGTGTGTGTCTGTGTGTGTGTGTGTGTGTGTATGTGTGTGTGTGTGTGTACTCACCCAGTTCTACTCACCTGCCCCTTCCCTTCTTCCCTCTTACCTTAGTGGGCTCCCTTTCAACCTTCCCTTCTTCTTTGTTTCCCTTCCCTGTCTCAATCCCACTCTACACTCTTATTCTCCTTATCTCACCCCTCCTGCCTCTCTTCCCTACTTCCTCCGTCCCTCTCGTCAGCATCCCTTTCTCTTGGGGTCTAGACAGTGACGTCATAAGCCTTCAAAATCCCTCCTTTTTTATTGTTTAATGTGGACACTTGGTCAGGTGGCGCTGAGGCCTTGGTGGCTCACCCCAGCCACACTCACTCTAGCCACACTCACTCTAGCCACACTCACTCTAGCCACACCTACACCAGCCACACTCACTCTAGCCACACTCACACCCAGCCACACCTACACCAGCCACACTCACTCTAGCCACACTCACTCCAGCCACACCTACACCAGCCACACTCACTCTAGCCACACTCACTCTAGCCACACTCACTCTAGCCACACCTACACCAGCCACACTCACTCTAGCCACACTCACACCCAGCCACACCTACACCAGCCACACTCACTCTAGCCACACTCACTCCAGCCACACCTACACCAGCCACACTCACTCTAGCCACACTCACACCCAGCCACACCTACACCAGCCACACTCACTCTAGCCACACTCACTCTAGCCACACTCACACCCAGCCACACCTACACCAGCCACACTCACTCTAGCCACACTCACACCCAGCCACACCTACACCAGCCACACTCACTCTAGCCACACTCACACCCAGCCACACCCACACCCACAAGTGTAGCTTTGCTAATAAGAAAAGGTTGGAGTTTTGAAGAGATGGTAATTCAGAACTGTGAAGGTTTCAGTGACTACATATCAGGCACCATAGCAACTGGAGGACAGAAAATTATAGTAGTAGTCATATATAACCCCCCACCGAATGACAGAAGACCCAGACAGGAATATGATAGAAACAACTTGGCCACTATCAATATAATAGAGAGAGCAGCTTCTGTGGCTAGCAGGAACGGATCCAGACTACTAATCATGGGAGATTTCAACCACGGGAAGATAGATTGGGGGAACAGAGACCCACATGGAGGCCCAGACACATGGAGAGCTAAACTGCTGGATGTGGCAACAAGAAACTTTCTAAGGCAACACGTCAAGGGACCGACAGGAATGAGAGGAGAGGACAAACCAGCTTTGCTTCATCTGATGCGGCTCCAGCATGGAGTCCATATCTAGTCAAACATATGACTAAACTGGAAAAGGTTCAAAGGTTTGCCACCAGACTAGTACCCGAACTGAGAGGTATGAGCTACGAGGAGAGACTACGGGAATTAAATCTCACGTCACTGGGAGACAGAAGAGTTAGAGGGGACATGATCACCACATACAAGATTCTCAGAGGAATTGATAGGGTAGATAACGACAGACTTTTGAACACAAGGGGCACACGCACTAGGGGACACAGGTGGAAATTGAGTGCCCAAATGAGCCATAGGGACGTTAGAAAGAATTTTTTCAGTGTCAGAGTAGTAGACAAATGGAATGCACTAGGAAGTGATGTGGTGGAGGCAGACTCCATACACAGCTTTAAGTGTAGATATGATAGAACCTAGTAGGCTCAGGAACCTGTACATTAGTTGATTGACCGTTGAGAGGCGGGACCAAAGATCCAGAGCTCAACCCTGCAAGCACATCTAGGTGAGTACACAGGGGCCTCGTGGCTGAGTAGACAGCGCTCGGGAGGTTGTATAGTCCTAAGGCCCAGGGTTCGATTCCCGACCGAGGTAGAAACAAATGAGAGAGAGAGAGAGCGAGAGAGAGACACCTTGACCACCACCACAGCTGTGCCTGGTACACAGACACCTTGACCACCACCACAGCTGTGCCTGATACACAGACACCTTGACCACCACCACAGCTGTGCCTGATACACAGACACCTTGACCACCACCACAGCTGTGCCTGGTACACAGACACCTTGACCACCACCACAGCTGTGCCTGATACACAGACACCTTGACCACCACCACAGCTGTGCCTGATACACAGACACCTCCACCACCACCACAGCTGTGCCTGATACACAGACACCTCCACCACCACAGCTGTGCCTGATACACAGACACCTTGACCACCACCACAGCTGTGCCTGATACACAGACACCTTGACCACCACCACAGCTGTGCCTGGTACACAGACACCTTGACCACCACCACAGCTGTGCCTGGTACACAGACACCTTGACCACCACCACAGCTGTGCCTGATACACAGACACCTCCACCACCACAGCTGTGCCTGATACACAGACACCTTGACCACCACCACAGCTGTGCCTGGTACACAGACACCTTGACCACCACCACAGCTGTGCCTGATACACAGACACCTTGACCACCACCACAGCTGTGCCTGATACACAGACACCTTGACCACCACCACAGCTGTGCCTGATACACAGACACCTCCACCACCACAGCTGTGCCTGATACACAGACACCTTGACCACCACCACAGCTGTGCCTGATACACAGACACCTTGACCACCACCACAGCTGTGCCTGATACACAGACACCTTGACCACCACAGCTGTGCCTGGTACACAAACACCTTGACCCCCACAGCTGTGCCTGATACACAGACACCTTGACCACCACCACAGCTGTGCCTGATACACAGACACCTTGACCACCACCACAGCTGTGCCTGGTACACAGACACCTTGACCACCACCACAGCTGTGCCTGGTACACAGACACCTTGACCACCACCACAGCTGTGCCTGATACACAGACACCTCCACCACCACAGCTGTGCCTGATACACAGACACCTTGACCACCACCACAGCTGTGCCTGGTACACAGACACCTTGACCACCACCACAGCTGTGCCTGATACACAGACACCTTGACCACCACCACAGCTGTGCCTGATACACAGACACCTTGACCACCACCACAGCTGTGCCTGATACACAGACACCTCCACCACCACAGCTGTGCCTGATACACAGACACCTTGACCACCACCACAGCTGTGCCTGATACACAGACACCTTGACCACCACCACAGCTGTGCCTGATACACAGACACCTTGACCACCACAGCTGTGCCTGGTACACAAACACCTTGACCCCCACAGCTGTGCCTGATACACAGACACCTTGACCACCACCACAGCTGTGCCTGATACACAGACACCTTGACCACCACCACAGCTGTGCCTGATACACAGGAGGAAACAGAGACTGAGAAACAATTGAGCGTTAGGGACCCTCTCCACTCAGATTAATCTGCCCCAACACTCCATCCTTGGGAGCGAACTGCTCGAGGATGGAGCAGTTCGAGGATGGCTCAAGTATTATCCTTAAGATAATACTTGAGCCTCAGACGTGACCTTGGAAGCTCTTGAACAAATCCACAAGGGCCGTGATGATGTTTCGAACCTACGTCCGAGAGGATCCCGGACGCTGCCTTAATTTGTTCATTTGATGCATCACGCTATTGTGATTTCTGTGTGTTCACCTAGTTGTATTCACTTAGTTGTGCTTGCGGGGGTTGAGCTCTGCTCTTTCGGCAGGCCTCTCAACTGTCAATTAACTGTTTCTACTACTACTACTACTTTTTTTACCACACCACACACATACACCCCCAGGAAGCAGCCCGTGACAGCTGACTAACTCCCAGGTACCTATTTACTGCTAGGTAACAGGGGCATACTCCCACGTTGGGACGAGGCCCCTCCATCACCCTAGACGGGACGAGGCCCTCCATCACCCTAGACGGGACGAGGCCCCTCCATCACCCTAGACGGGACGAGGCCCTCCATCACCCTAGACGGGACGAGGCCCTCCACCACCCTAGACGGGACGAGGCCCTCCATCACCCTAGACGGGACGAGGCCCCTCCATCACCCTAGAGGGGACGAGGCCCTCCATCACCCTAGACGGGACGAGGCCCCTCCATCACCCTAGACGGGACGAGGCCCTCCATCACCCTAGACGGCACGAGGCCCTCCATCACCCTAGACGGCACGAGGCCCTCCATCACCCTAGACTGGACGAGGCCCTCCATCACCCTAGACGGGACGAGGCCCTCCATCACCCTAGACGGGACGAGGCCCTCCATCACCCTAGACGGGACGAGGCCCCTCCATCACCCTAGACGGGACGAGGCCCTCCATCACCCTAGACGGGACGAGGCCCCTCCATCACCCTAGACGGGACGAGGCCCTCCATCACCCTAGACGGGACGAGGCCTTCCATCACCCTAGACGGCACGAGGCCCTCCATCACAATAGACGGGACGAGGCCCTCCATCACCCTAGACGGGACGAGGCCCTCCATCACCCTAGACGGGACGAGGCCCTCCATCACCCTAGACGGGACGAGGCCCTCCATCACCCTAGACGGGACGAGGCCCCTCCATCACCCTAGACGGGACGAGGCCCTCCATCACCCTAGACGGGACGAGGCCCTCCATCACCCTAGACGGGACGAGGCCCTCCATCACCCTAGACGGGACGAGGCCCTCCATCACCCTAGACGGGACGAGGCCCCTCCATCACCCTAGACGGGACGAGGCCCTCCATCACCCTAGACGGGACGAGGCCCTCCATCACCCTAGACGGCACGAGGCCCTCCATCACCCTAGACGGGACGAGGCCCTCCATCACCCTAGACGGGACGAGGCCCTCCATCACCCTAGACGGGACGAGGCCCTCCATCACCCTAGACGGGACGAGGCCCTCCATCACCCTAGACGGGACGAGGCCCTCCATCACCCTAGACGGGACGAAGCCCCTCCATCACCCTAGACGGGACGAGGCCCTCCATCACCCTAAACGGGACGAGGCCCCTCCATCACCCTAGACGGCACGAGGCCCTCCATCACCCTAGACGGGACGAGGCCCTCCATCACCCTAGACGGCACGAGGCCCTCCATCACCCTAGACGGGACGAGGCCCTCCATCACCCTAAACGGGACCAACAGAACAAGATGGTGAGGATGGAAGTTCCAGAGACATACGAGACAGATATTTCGGATAAAACATTTAAGCACAATAGAAAGAAGTCTGAATGAACACGAATCGGTTGTTTCAAAAGAATATATGTGTGATAGATCGGTAGTCATTGCATAAGTCAAACTGCCGCTGAAAACCCGAGTTCCAAGAGCTGAAGCTCGATCTTACAAGCGCAAAGAGATAAGTATTCAAACGAGTCATCTAAATCCCAGAAGGAGCTTTCTCAGCGTGTCTAAGACTTCGTTGAGTAAGACATCGTTCTCAAAGACATCGTTATTAACACATTGAAGGTGTGTTAGCTAACGACGACGTTGATACACAGTAATATATATAAATATGGCAAGAACACTGGGAAGTGTGTCATTAAAATGCTCTACTAATGGTCGATAGAACAGGACTCGACTCTGAAAACTGAAGTAGATCAGTACATGTATTTGAATACATGTAGGTGAGTACATAAAGGTGAAGTACATGTATCTGAGTACATCTGAGTACATGAAGGTGAAGTACATGTATCTGAGTACATCTGAGTACATGAAGGTGAAGTACATGTATCTGAGTACATCTGAGTACATGAAGGTGAAGTACATGTATCTGAGTACATCTGAGTACATGAAGGTGAAGTACATGTATCTGAGTACATCTGAGTACATGAAGGTGAAGTACATGAGAGTACACACCGGCATGAGAGCCAAACAAGAGAAGAATCTGTCTTTGCCACAAGGCTTCCGGAGCTTCGGAAGTAATCAATACAGCGCCTGGAGCGGCCAGTCACAGAACTACAGACCACCTGTTTGTTGCTGGGAGTGTGGGGACAATATCCTCACTCTCAGACAGGGGAGAGTGAGAGAAAGGGGGGGGAGAGGGAGAGAGTGAGAGAAAGGGGGGGAGAGGGAGAGAGTGAGAGAGAAAGGGGGGGGAGAGGGATAGAGTGAGAGAGACATAAAGTGAGAGTGAAACATAGAAAAAGAGCGTGGAGGTGTGGGAAGAGAAACGCTTAGCGAGCGAAGAGTGTTCCAATGGAAACTTACAGGTTAAGGCTTACTATATAAGCTATGGGAATGGAAAGTTTTAAACCTGGAGGCATCTTGGCCTGCGTAGACTATGTCAAAGTTGCATTTGCAACTTTTTAAAAATAACAACAATAACATTTCATCATGTTATAAGGCAAATATTCTCTAAATGTCCAACCACTTGGAGTGGACGGTAGAGCGACGGTCTCGCTTCATGCAGGTCGGCGTTCAATCCCCCGACCGTCCAAGTGCTTAGGCACCATTCCTTCCCTCCCGTTTCATCCCCAAATCCTTATCCTGACCCCTTCCAAGGGCTATATAGTCGTAATGGCTTGGCGTTTTCTCCTGATAGTGCCCTCCAATCCCCGCACCTGGCCCAACCTCGTGGACAACCAGAAGTTGGCAAGAACAAGAATGTCTCGCATCTTAATACATACTGCACGTTAGTTCATTGTTCACTCAAGTTGTATTATATATGTTCCACCCAAGTTAACTACGGGTAGAGTCCCAAACACTGTAGACAATTGACCTGTATTTACCCCAGATAATACACCATTGTTCTGTATTTACCCCCAGAGAATACACCACATCTGTACCACCCCAAGAAAACCTCCCCAGAGTATAGACCATTGCCCTGTACCTCCCCCAGAGTATTCACCGCCCGTGTGCCTGCCCCCAGAGTATAGAGCACTCTTGTCTCTCCCCCAGAGTACAGAACACTCTTGCCTCTCCCCCAGAGTACAGAGCACTCTTGCCTCTCCCCCAGAGTACAGAACACTCTTGCCTCTCCTCCAGAGTACAGAGCACTCTTGTGTCTCCCCCAGAGTACAGAACACTCTTGCCTCTCCCCCAGAGTACAGAGCACTCTTGTGTCTCCCCCAGAGTGCATGTTGGTGGGCCTGGAAGAGGGGACCTACTACTACAAGAGCCGAGGAGCTGGCGATGTGTGTGGAGTGTATTTACTCAGTCAACCGGACCAAGCTGTTCAAGTCTCCTTCGACTACCTCGACGTCGACTGCGACACTGAGGGCCTTGTTAGCGTGAGTACCCTCGTCTGCCTGTTACGCCTGTACTGAACTGTGGTGCTAGCTCTTGGACCCGGTCTTGATAGCATTCGGCTCTCTAATTGATCTTGGTTGACTTAAAACCTATTTTCCCTTTTCATATCTTTTACATATATTTCTACCACACACACACACACACACACAGTGTGTGTGTGTGTGTGTGTGGTGGAGGCTGACTCCATACACAGTTTCAAGTGTAGATATGATAGAGCCCAATAGGCTCAGGAACCTGTACACCTGTTGATTGACAGTTGAGAGGCGGGACCAAAGAGCCAGAGCTCAACCCCCGCAAGCACAACTAGGTTAGTACACACACACACACACACACACACACACACACACACACACACACACACACACACCAAAGAGCCACCGGCTGAGCCTCTGACCAAAGAGCCAGAGCTCAAACCCCCGCAAGCATAATTAGGTGAGTACACACACACACACACACACACACACACACACACACACACACACACACACACACACACACACACACACACACACACACACACACACACACACACACGTCACCAGGATGCACCCCATGGCAGCCTAGCTCTCAATAAACTATTTACTGCTAGGTGAACAGGGTCATCATGTAAAAAGTAATTCCTCTCATTTTTTTTAATACCACGCCCGGGACTTGAACTCGGGTCCGTGCATTACGTCTCCGAACGTACGCACGGTAGGTACGTTCGTGTGTTAATGCGTGCGTGTTCCTCTATGTATTTATTAGTGTCCCAGTGTGTGTGTATGTGTGTGTGTGTGTGTGTGTGTGTGTGTGTGTGTGTGTGTGTGTGTGTGTGTGTGTGTGTGTGTGTGTGTGTGTGTGTGTGCGTGCGTGTGTGTGCGTGTGTGTGTGTGTGTGTGTGTACCCGGGATCGAACCCGGGACCACAGGATCACGTGCCCAGCGTGCTGTCCGCTCGGCCACCGGCTTCCTGTCCGCACCGCCATCCTCCCTCCCTATGTGTGTGTATGAGAGTGTCCCTGTGTGTATGCGCGTCCCTGTGTGTGTGTATGAGTGTCTATGTGTATATGAGTGTCCCCTGTGTGTGTATGGGAGTTCCTGTGTATCTGTCAACGTTGACGTATCTGTCTAACATCTTGTGCTTCCCGTCTACAGTTCGTGGACGGATGGGAGCTCGGAGGGGAGCTCTTCCCTAGCGAGGTGGACGCGCCTCTCGAGGGCCGAGTCCACGAATTCTGCGGCCGCCTGAAGAAGAAGACGCTGAAGAGTACTGGTAATGCGGCCGTCATTCAGTACCGCGTTCCCAGCCGCGGCGACGGGTTCAGGATCACTGTGAGATATGTTAGGAACCCTGCACGTGAGTATCCATTCAAGCCACACTGTGTATACCCACACACACACACACACACACACACACACACACACACACACACACACACACACACACACACACACACACACACACACACCCACACACACACACACACACAGGAATCTGTACACCAGTTGATTGACAGTTGAGAGGCGGGACCAAACAGCCAAAGCTCAACCCCCGCAAGCACAATTAGGTGAGTACAATTAGGTGAGTATACACACACACACACACACACACACACACACACACACACACACACACACACACACAAACACACACACACACACACACACACATTGGGGATTGATAGGGTAGATAAAGACAGTCTATTTAACACAAGGGGCACACGCACAAGGGGGACACAGGTGGAAACTGAGTGCCCAAATGAGCCACAGAGATATTAGAAAGAACTTTTTTAGTGTCAGAGTGGTTGACAAATGGAATGCATTAGGAAGTGATGTGGTGGAGGCTGACTCCATACACAGTTTCAAGTGTAGATATGATAGAGCCC
>NC_091225.1:21227301-21312301 GCF_040958095.1 Procambarus clarkii
GGACACAGGTGGAAACTGAGTGCCTAAATGAGCCACAGAGATATTAGAAAGAACTTTTTTAGTGTCAGAGTGGTTGACAAATGGAATGCATTAGGGGGTGATGTGGTGGAGGCTGACTCCATACACAGTTTCAAGTGTAGATATGACAGAGCCCGATAGGCTCAGGAAATTGTACACCTGTTGATTGACGGTTGAGAGGCGGGACCAAAGAGCCAGAGCTCAACCCCCGCAAACACAACTAAGTGAGTACACACACACAAGCGGCGGCGCGGCGCTTGTGTGTGTGTGTGTGTGTGTGTGTGTGTGTGTGTGTGTGTGTGTGTGTGTGTGTGTGTGTGTGTGTGTGTGTGTGTGTGTGTGATTTAATGTGATTCATGTGATTTAATAAAATCACATGAATACCAGAGCATATACTTTGGTGAGAAGCTAAACTTCAGAGACAGAACCAAAAAACTGAACCTCCCTTTCTCCCCCTCACCTCTCTCTCTCTCTCTCTCTCTCTCTCTCTCTCTCTCTCTCTCTCTCTCTCTCCCTCTCTCTCTCCCTCTCTCTCTCCCTCTCTCTCTCTCTCTCTCTCTCTCTCTCTCTCTCTCTCTCTCCCTCTCTCTCTCTCTCTCTCTCTCTCCTTCCCTACCTCTCTCTCTCTCTCTCTCTCTCAACAGAATTTGACACTCCCGTTTTCTGTGATAATCTCGATAACGTAAAACTGTTAATTTGCTAAAACAATTCTTGTGTTGTCTCTCCTCACGGCCTGATCACGCTCTGATGTATTACCGTTTTTCTTCACATTTTTCATCCAAGTCATTTTTAATTTTGTTGGCATCCCTCCTGAAGCCTCTCTGCCTGACTCCCTCTCCACTTCCTTTTTCACATCCATCTCCTCTCATTTCCCTCTCTCTCCCTCTCTCATCACCATCATCGCACCACCGTTATCCGGCCAGAACAGATATCGCAAGATAGCCCACTTTAACGAGGGCCGGCTGGAAACATCCCCCACGACGACTATTAGTACCTAGTCAACACCGATGACTGTAAACACACCAACGGAATACATCCAAGATTGTAAACTCACAACATGGAACACATTGAACAGTGTAGTAGCTTATCTTTCCTGACCTTGTGGTTATCTTTCCTTACCTTTCCTGACCTTGTGGTTATCTTTCCTTACCTTTCCTTACCTTTCCTTACCTTGTAGTTACCTTTCCTTACCTTGTAGTTACCTTTCCTTACCTTATAGTTACCTTTCCTTACCTTGTAGTTACCTTTCCTTACCTTGTGGTTACCTTTCCTTACCTTATAGTTACCTTTCCTTACCTTGTAGTTACCTTTCCTTACCTTGCGATTACCTTTCCTTACCTTCCAATGGTACCAGAGGTTCAACGTCCCCGCGGCCCGGTCTGTGACCAGGGCTCCTGGTTGGTCGTCTGGTCAACTAGGCTGTTCGACGCAATTGCTGGCAACCTCACGTATGAATCACAGCTTTGTTGATCAGGTATCCTTTGAACGTCTTTATAATTTTCTCCTTTGAACACTGCGAGAGGTCGGCCAGATATGCCTCTTTTGGGTAGAGAGTGTTGGAAAGTCTTGGGTGTTGATAAGAGTTCTCTCTCAGCGTACCTATTGTATCTCTGCGCTTTTCAATGGGGTTATTTTGCACTTCCTGCCATGCCTTCTAATTAATAATAATAATTCATTGTCTCGGAGGACAGGCAGGCAGTGTATATATATACAGGTTAGGTTTATATCGAGTTCCCCCCCCCCCCCTCCCTGGATGGGACTTCGATATACAACCTGTCCTCAAACCAAGTTCATTCCATCCAGCGGTCGACCCAAAAGGCACATACATCAATTTTATAATGATGTTCATTCAAAATAGGAATTTTCTCAAATATATATTAATATTGTTATATGTTAGCATACTGTGCATATTTAGGCACTGGTTAGGTTAGGTATTTAAGTTCTGTTGGCGGTTATTTGTATTTGTAGTACGTGGGTGAAGCATTTACAGCGTTGTGGTTCGAACAAAATTGTAAGTGAAGCACTTATTCCAGAAGTGTTCGAACGTCATCAGTTGTGAGTCGTGTGTAAACCGTTTATCATTCATAAACAGCGGGTTTGGCGGATGCATGGAATGGACTTTGGCCTTTGAACAAATTCACAAGGGCCGTGACGAGGATTCGAACCTGCGTCCGGGAGCATCCCATCGAATCCTCGTCACGGCCCTTGTGGATTTGTTCATTTGATGCATCACGTTAGTGTGATCTCTGTGTGTAATGACTTTAGCCTTTGTTTATTAGAATGGGCTGCGATATAAGTATCGAGTACCCTTAAGTGGTCGATTAAGTATCGAAATGCGCCCAACCATATCTGTCCTGCCCAGGATTCGAACCCGGAATTCTTGATTGTGAGGCGAAAACAAACCCGACTGTACTAGCGAAACTACCTGGTCTCATGTGATGTTATTTCCGTGTATAGATCTGGAACCATTCCTTCCAGTATTTTCCATATGTAAATTATTATGTATTTCTCCCGCATGTGCACTAGGAAATACAGATTTCAAATTTTAAGCGGTCTCACCAATGCACATATTGTATTGAGTGGATTCTTGCAGTAAATGATCTCTCCACAAGTCAAGCCTGGCCTCGGGCCGGGCTTGGGGAGTGGAAGAACTCCCAGAACCCCATCAACCAGGTATCAACCAGGTATCCACGCTCTCCAGGTCGGCAAATTCTCAAGCTTTCAATTGGATTGTTAGTGAGCAAGAGTATTCCACCCTAAGGAGCACTAGCGTCTTAACAGAATTCACCGGTATAGCATCTCTTGTTTGAAAGGTCCTTGTTATCCAACCTGTCATTTTCTTGCAGTTGTGACGGCCACTCTTATTGACCTTTTTAAAAGTACGATCTTCCGGCATGATTACTCCCAAATCTTTGACATTTTGTCTTTCAATGGTGCGCTTTGACTAAGTTTTATATGCTGTTTCTGTATATATATATAATGTATTTTTTCCATAGCGCAGTAGCTGCAATTTATCCAGCTACTGCGAATAGTACACAAGAATAGTACACTAAGAATAGTACACTAAGAATAGTACACAAGAATAGTACACTAAGAATAGTACACAAGAATAGTACACAAGAATAGTACACAAGAATAGTACACAAGAATAGTACACAAGAATGGTACACAAGAATAGTACACAAGAATAGTACACAAGAATAGTACACTAAGAATAGTACACAAGAATAGTACACAAGAATAGTACACTAAGAATAGTACACAAGAATAGTACACAAGAATAGTACACTAAGAATAGTACACAAGAATAGTACACAAGAATAGTACACTAAGAATAGTACACAAGAATAGTACACAAGAATAGTACACAAGAATAGTACACTAAGAATGGTACACAAGAATAGTATACAAGAATAGTATACAAGAATAGTATACAAGAATAGTACACAAGAATAGTACACAAGAATAGTACACAAGAATAGTACACTAAGAATAGTACACAAGAATAGTACACAAGAATAGTACACAAGAATAGTACACTAAGAATAGTACACTAAGAATGGTACACAAGAATAGTACACAAGAATAGTACACTAAGAATAGTACACAAGAATAGTACACTAAGAATAGTACACAAGAATAGTACACAAGAATAGTACACAAGAATAGTACACTAAGAATAGTACACTAAGAATGGTACACAAGAATAGTACACAAGAATAGTACACTAAGAATAGTACACAAGAATAGTACACAAGAATAGTACACAAGAATAGTACACTAAGAATAGTACACAAGAATAGTACACAAGAATAGTACACAAGAATAGTACACTAAGAATAGTACACAAGAATAGTACACAAGAATAGTACACAAGAATAGTACACAAGAATAGTACACAAGAATAGTACACAAGAATAGTACACAAGAATAGTACACAAGAATAGTACACAAGAATAGTACACAAGAATGGTACACAAGAATAGTACACTAAGAATGGTACACAAGAATAGTACACAAGAATAGTACACTAAGAATGGTGACAGCAGGAAGGAACCAGATGAACATTCATCTGATTGTTTACTTTGCAATCATCGAACCCTCGCTGGAGAATTGACTGGCTACTGGGTAAATGACTGGATAAATGACTGGATAAATGACTGGATAAATGACTGGATAAGTGACTGGATAAATGACTGGATAAATGACTGGATAAGTGACTGGATAAATGACTGGATAAATGACTGGATAAGTGACTGGATAAGTGACTGGATAAATGACTGGATAAGTGACTGGATAAATGACTGGATAAGTGACTGGATAAATGACTGGATAAATGACTGGATAAATGACTGGATAAGTGACTGGATAAGTGACTGGATAAATGACTGGATAATGACTGGATAAATGACTGGATAAATGACTGGATAATGACTGGATAATGACAGGATAAATGACTGGATAATGACTGGATAAATGACTGGATAATGACTGGATAAATGACTGGATAAATGACTGGATAAATGACTGGATAAATGACTGGATAATGACTGGATAATGACAGGATAAATGACTGGATAAACGACTGGATAAATGACTGGATAATGACTGGATAAATGACTGGATAAATGACTGGATAATGACTGGGTAAATGACAGGATAAATGACTGGATAAATGACTGGATAAATGACTGGATAAATGACTGGATAATGACTGGATAATGACAGGATAAATGACTGGATAAATGACTGGATAAATGACTGGATAATGACTGGATAAATGACTGGATAAATGACTGGATAATGACTGGATAAATGACTGGATAATGACTGGATAAATGACTGTATAAGTGACTGGATAATGACAGGATAAATGACTGGATAAATGACTGGATAATGACTGGATAAATGACTGGATAATGACAGGATAAATGACTGGATAAATGACTGGATAAATGACTGGATAATGACTGGATAAATGACTGGATAAATGACTGGATAATGACTGGATAAATGACTGGATAATGACTGGATAATGACTGGATAAATGACTGGATAATGACTGGATAATGACAGGATAAATGACTGGATAATGACTGGATAAATGACTGAATAATGACAGGATAAATGACTGGATAAATGACTGGATAAGTGACTGAATAATGACTGGATAAATGATTGGATAATGACAGGATAAATGAATGGATAATGACTAGATAAATGACTGGATAATGACAGGATAAATGACTGGATAATGACAGGATAAATTACTGGATAAATGACTGAATAAATGGCTGGATAAATGACTGGATAATGACTGGATAAATGACTAGATAAATGACTGGATAATGACAGGATAAATTACTGGATAATGACTGGATAATTGGCTGTTCTCATGGTAGCTGGAACACCCGCTGGAACGCTAACAAGGAGATAGATGGAAACTAAGTGCCTGACTATGCCTCACAAATAAAAAAAAGAACAGTTTCAGTGTCAGTAGTAAACAAATGAACTGGTCTAAGAAGTGAGGTGGTGGAGGCAGACTCCATTCACAGCTTTAATTACAGATACGACAGAGCCCAATAGGCTCTGATACACCAGACGATTAAGGGTTAAGGACCCAGGAACCGTAGTTCGCCCTCAGGCTCTCACAAACACAACTAGGTGAGTACGCAAGCCCTCAGACGTGCCGGAATTATATCAAGTGAAGTGAGGAAAAATATACTAAATAGATACCGCAACTGAAGGCTATCAGAGATGCCCAAAGGTCAAAAAATTCAAGTGAGCAAAGAAAAAACAAGATGGAACGTGATAATCTTTGAAAGCATCAAAGGATTGGCTTTGAATTGAAACCCGAATGAAGACAATCAAGACTCACCTATAGACAAACACCACAAGACAGGAATTTAAACTAGAAAATAACTACACAAGAAATGGAAGAAATTATTGATTCTTTAAATAAAGTTCTTCTGGAGAGCCACACAGGTTCTCCACGAAGCGCTACGTGGAAGAGTCACTTGCGAGGGATGAGGGGCATGAAGAGCTACTGAAGGAACTAACCCTGGCCACGCTAGAAAAAAAGGAGGGTGCAGGAAGATATGATAGAGATGTATATAATACTTAGGGGGGGGGGGCGGTATGGACAGAGTGCTGAGCGATATATCTCACCCTCCCTCACCCTACACAATCTCATCTCAACTCAGCCTCCCCTTCCTCCTCTCACCCACTCACCCCCACACCACACTAAACATCCCCCACCCTAACTCCCCATCCCATATCCTCCCCCCCCCTTCCCATAACTCCAACTACCTACCCTCCATCCCTCGCTCCCCTTCCCTTCCTGAGGATGGATGGCTGCGATAATTGGACGGTGCCCTGGCTATCATTATGTGCTTCGTTTTCCAGTACGTTATCTTCCACCTTCCCCCTGTTATCTCCCGCGTCTGAGATGCTCCCTCAGGGACACGGAGAGCCTACATCAGGTACACTTTCAGGGGAATGAAGGAGTAGAAATGGAGAAGAGTAGGGAAGAGGAATAGAGGGGAAAAATGAATAAAGAGGGAGAGAAAGGATGTGAAATGTCTACCTCACCGACCTCCTACTCCACATTCCTATCACCATGACTGCATGTATATACTGGCGTTATATAAAGGAAGGGAAATGCATACTAACACGAGGGTCATTAACATCTGCAGCAATTTCTTCCTAATGTGGACGATGATTGGTCGCATTTGTGGCAGAGAGAGAACCAGTGATGATCATTACTCGAATGATATTAAATTTGAGACAGGCATAGGGATGAGTGGGAGAAACAAATGGTGTTCAGTGATGAACGCAAAATAAACAGATTTTAAATAAAACAAAATAAAGAAAATAATTAATAAACCAAATAAACAAAACTTATTTTATTAATTTGATTAAAGATATAAAAATAAAATAAACAAAACGGAAGACAGATTTGGTGCTAAATGATAAAAGTTGATATCTTGTCGATCACGTTTAACTCATTAATGACTATGAAGAACAACGTGCTGAGCCCAACAAGCACGACAGTCAAGAAACTTACATTTATAAAAGGAGGAGTGTTTACTTTCTCGACCGCAGTGGTTGCAAAACTTTATAATGAAACACAAGTTTGTTACCATCTTGAGGGATGTACAGCTCTCCTGGAGGGCCACCTCCCCCCCCCCCCCCCACCCACCAACTATAATTAGTCGAATTATGGACAATATAGAGAAGCAAAGACTAATTGCTAGTCCTAATTCAACCCGGTTGGGACTGTTAGTATGTAAACGACCCATCCTCTCAACTAGTGCGTCTCATTTTCTACGTTATGGTCCCCAAAGTATAAATTACTAAGTTGACCAGACCACACATTAGAAGTTGAAGGGACGACGACGTTTCGGTCCGTCCTGGACCATTCTCAAGTCGATTGTAATCACAATCTCAATCGACTTGAGAATGGTCCAGGACGGACCGAAACGTCGTCGTCCCTTCACTTT
Source organism: Procambarus clarkii (assembly GCF_040958095.1). Classification (NCBI taxonomy): domain Eukaryota; kingdom Metazoa; phylum Arthropoda; class Malacostraca; order Decapoda; family Cambaridae; genus Procambarus; species Procambarus clarkii. The sequence continues at coordinate 21,234,822 of NC_091225.1, forward strand.
CTAGTGTGTGGTTTGGTCAACATATTTCAGCCACGTTATTGTGATTCCTCGTCTGCAAAAATATACACGTTTTCTATGCATTGGTAGGTTAGGTTAAGTGGGTTGCTTGGGTTTCTATGTTTTGGGTTAGGTTAGCCCTTTGTATATTGTACATTTATTGCGTATCGAGAAGACGAAAAACATATCAGAACCTTCAACATCAGACAGGTGTGGGCGGCCTTACTATTACTTATTACAACGACACTTTTTCCAACCTTGTGGACAACCAGAAGCAGGAAGCCACAATACAAGACGCTCAGCCGCCAACAGCCTTACGCTGTCTTAATCCGCCATTCTCAAAAACATCACTCCATCAGCGGTCGCTTATTCCTAGGCTGACTAGCATTTGAAAAACATGTTCACACAACGTGTGAACTCAAGTGAACCAACCATATGAAGGTTCTGGCACAATGATGGCTCCTGGATCATCCTAATCCTTACGTAATTGCTACATTGTTACATAACATTAATAAAGATTATTCATATTGTAAAATAGAGAGAGAGAGAGAGAGAGAGAGAGAGAGAGAGAGAGAGAGAGAGAGAGAGAGAGAGAGAGAGAGAGAGAGAGAGAGAGAGAGAGAGAGAGAGAGAGAGAGAGAGAGAGAGAGAGAGAGAGAGAGAGAGAGAGAGAGAGAGATCACACAATCATATTCATTAAATAAAATCCCAGATCAAGTTACCAGATTGTATATTAAATATTGGAGAAAACAGAACTGCATAATACATTCTACCCATTAAACCCCCCCCCCTGTCCCACACAGTTCCTACCCCCACACACCTGATGCACTCCGTACCCCACACACCTGACTATTACACATGTTATTCGCCACCATGTAGCCCAAACGGCTCCGTCTTTAGCACACTTGTTTCGTGGTAGTGATTCCAGATCCACGATTGGTTAGGTTGGCATGGTGGCTTAGGTTCGTGGGGTTTCGAACCCTTTTGTTTTTCTATGTTGTGGCAAATTAAAGTTAACGGACTCCCTAATTAACCTCAATGGTAATATATAAACAAAGAATTTGTTAAGTGGGAGTCGAACCAAGGGCTTGGTGGATGTCTGGCAGCCGTAATTCACTACCTGGGGCCAGATTCACGAAGTAGTTACGCAAGTACTTACGAACATGTACATCCTTCCTCAATCTTTGACGGCTTTGGTTACATTTATTAAACAGTTTACAAACATGAAAACTTGCCAATCAACTGTTGTTATTGTTATAAACAGCCTCCTGGTGCTTCGGAGCTCATTAACTGTTTAATAATTGTAAACAAAGCCGCCAAAGATTGAGAAAAGATGTACATGTTCGTAAGTACTTGCGTAACTGCTTCGTGAATCTATCCTCTGGTCACTGGTACCGCCAGTCTGACCAATGGTACATGTAGTAAAGGTCATTAACCAGACCACACACTAGAAGGTGAAGGGACGACGACGTTTCGGTCCGTCCTGGACCATTCTCAATCGACTTGAGAATGGTCCAGGACGGGCCGAAACGTCGTCGTCCCTTCACCTTCTAGTGTGTGGTCTGATCAACATACTTCAGCCACGTTATTGTGACTCATCGCCTGCATAGTAAGGGTCATTAACCTGGAAGTGAGTGAGGAGTGAATGAGGTAGAAGGGTGAGAAGTACTCACCTTGGCGTCCCAATGAGTAAGACTGGGTAGTACTCATCCAGGTCGCACTCTGAAATAGAATCAAAGACTAAGATCAATGTGTGTGAGTACATGTACTAGCCAACATGTCCATACGGCTCCTAGAGAAAATCTCAGTTTTCAAATTTCAAATTTGTATCTCAAAATTTCAAAATCTTAGTTTCAAATGTCTTCAGACTATTTGTAGTCTATGGCAATCACTCAGTTTTCATGTTTTTCTTATCATACTTATATTAAAAAAAAGATTATTTGGCGCCTTCAATACCAAAAAAGTTCTCTCTGACATCCCTGTGACCTACCGTTGAACAATGCTTTACTTTGTCAATTCCAAAAATAATCTTTTACGTGATTATCATGTCCCCGTTATACCTACTCGTCTCCAGTATGGTGAGGTTAAGTTCTCTGTCTTTCCTCGTAGCTCAAGTCCTTCAGCTCAGGATCCAGTCTTATGATGCTATTTATGTGCGTGTTACAAAGGTAGTTTATAGGGCCAAAAATGCTTTTTCGTCCATGTTTCAGAAGGCTACACGGACGTTGGCCAGTTTGGCCCATGCTGGTGAATGAGAGAGAGAGAGAGAGAGAGAGAGAGAGAGAGAGAGAGAGAGAGAGAGAGAGAGAGAGAGAGAGAGAGAGAGAGAGAGAGAGAGAGAGAGAGAGAGAGAGACAGACAGAGACAGAGAGAGATAGACAGAGACACAGAGAGAGATAGACAGAGACACAGAGAGAGAGAGACAGAGACACAGAGAGAGATAGACAGAGAGGCAGAGAGAGAGAGAGACAGAGACACACAGAGAGAGAGAGAGAGAGAGAGAGAGAGAGAGAGAGAGAGAGAGAGAGAGAGAGAGAGAGAGAGAGAGAGAGAGAGAGAGACAGAGAGAGAGAGAGAGAGAGAGAGACAGACAGAGAGAGAGAGAGAGACAGAGAGAGAGAGAGAGAGAGAGAGAGAGAGAGAGAGAGAGAGAGAGAGAGAGAGAGAGAGAGAGAGAGAGAGAGAGAGAGAGAGAGAGAGACAGAGAGAGAGAGAGAGAGAGAGAGAGAGAGAGAGAGAGAGAGAGAGAGAGAGAGAGAGAGAGAGAGAGAGAGAGAGAGAGAGAGAGAGAGAGAGAGAGAGAGACACACACACACCACACTAACCAGTGCCTGCCCTCCCACAGCGTGCAACATACTGGTGGACGACATGTCTGGAGTCTACACCCTGAGGAACCACGGCCGCCGCTCCAACTGCTCTATAACCACCATCTTCCCCGCCACCGTCTCCATCGTCCAGCTGGCTGTCGGCATCAATGGGGTCGCCATCCCCAACAGGGCCGTCGAAACCGGCGTTCTCAGCAGGGTGAGTACAACCCCTCCCCCTCCCACACACAGTTGATTGACAGTTGAGAGGCGGGACCAAAGAACCAGAGCTCAACCCCAGCAAGCACAACTAGGTGAGAACTACGTCAGTACACACACACACACACACACACACACACACACACACACACACACACACACACACACACGGATACATAAGAGCCACAATTAGGACTTCGACAGCAGATGGGAAAAGGATTGTGGTCCTGGTGATCTACAACCCCCTACCGAACAACAGATGACCCAGACAGGAATATGATGTCAACCATAAGGCATGTGACTCGAGGAATTCCCATGGTGTGGAAGAAACGTGGGGAGCAAGATAAGTGGATGTTATAGACAGAAACTTCCTAACACGACACGTGAAGGAAGACACACGAGAAAGGGGAGGGAATACATCGAGCCTATTACATCTGACCCTCACTCAGAATGAGGAAGACATCGAGAACTTGGAACATGAAATGCCACTAGAGTGTTAGTCAGCTGTCACGGGCTGCTTCCTGGGGGTGGAGGCCTGGTCGAGGACCGGGCCGTGGGGACACTAAAAAGCCCCGAAATCATCTCAAGATAACCTCAAGATAACCAAGATAGAAGCCAGTGATGACTGTGTCCTAGTCTTGGATTATATGATCGCACTTAAAACAATGACCACAAGACAAGCGGTCAGGGAAAGGAGACTTCACTATAGAAACGGGGATTAATTTTTTATTTTATTTTATTTTATTTATTTTTATTTATATATATACAAGAAGGTACATTGGGTTTGTGAGAATACATTGGATAGTACAGTATTTACATTCTTGTAAAGCCACTAGTACGCACAGCGTTTCGGGCAGGTCCTTAATCTAGCAGATAATTTTTAGTAGGTAATTTCAATCAGAATTGATAAATGATAAAGATACATTACAAGAGAAAAATGAGATGAGAGAGATAAGTAGGTATATTAAAGCATATTGTTATATTAAAGCTCTGATTGATTACAATGACACCTTGATTAGTAATTTAAACAAGGTTAATAGACACCATACAGCAGATTGACAGCACATATAAGACAGCAATGATCACAATGATAATTGATAATTGCAATGATAATTGATAATTAAAGAAGATCTGGGAGTTGTACAGTGGGAGGAAGAACTTAAAGAGGACAAAAAGTACAGGAAATGATGAACCAAGTCAAACGAAGATGCCAGGAGGCTGAGGAGTGCTTCATAACAAAAAGAAAAAAATGTAGGAGAAAATATAATGACCCAACTCACAATCGACTTGAGAATGGTCCAGGACGGACCGAAACGTCGTCGTCCCTTCAATTTCTAGTGTGTGGTCTGGTCAACATACTTCAGCCACGTTATTGTGACTCATCGCCTGCATATAATGACCCAAGGTTTAATAAACAGTGCCAAGCAGCACAAATGAAAAGCAGGAGGTGAAAAGACAGAGGAAAACAGGAATAGAAAGAGGAAAACAGGAACAGGAAAAAGTTTATCGAGAACGATATTGCTAGTTTATAAGAAGGAAAATGACAGTGAATGACTAAATGACCAGACAACGAAAAACGGGACGAGGCATAAACAGAAAGTGATTAGGAATTTTGCGAGGTACTGACCGCCAGTTTCCGTGGAGTCTCCATAACCGAACCTGAGCAGCTCTCTGCGTTAGAAGAGGAGAAAACCCGAGATGAGAGACTATATAATATAGAGGTGACAGCAGAGGGGGGTAAAAGACAACGGGCTCACCATAGCCCGTGCTACTTGGAACTTTTTGTTCTAGGTAGCGAATCTTAAACAACAACAGGGGGCAGCATAGGCCCTCAGCGTACCTCAGGCAAATATACATAATGAGTCACTATCCAATGGGAGCCGGTCGGCCGAGCGGACAGCACACTGGACTTGTGATCCAGTGGTCCCGGGTTCGATTCCGGGCACCGGTGAGAAACAATGGGTAGAGTTTCTTTCATCCTATGCCCCCTGTTACCTAGCAGTAAAATAGGTACCTGGGTGTTAGTCAGCTGTCACGGGCTGCTTCCTGGGGGTGGAGGCCTGGTCGAGTATCGGGCCGCGGGGACACTAAAGCCCCGAAATCATCTCAAGATAACCTCAAGATAACAAGATCCAACGGACAGCTGTCTAGCTACAGAAAAGGTAAAGGTAGTACCAATGTTTAAGAAAGGAGAGAGAAAAGTGGCACTTAAATATAGAAAAGTCTTACTGACAAGCTAAGTCTTACTTAGTAAGTCTTACTAATCTACAAACAACTTGAAAAAATAATCAGGTTAAGACTAATAACGCACTTAAGAGACAATTACGTATGTGAACGAACACCAACAGGGATTTAGGGAAGGGAAGTCAATCGACTTGAGAATGGTCCAGGACGGACCGAAACGTCGTCGTCGTCCCTTCACCTTCTAGTGTGTGGTCTGGTCAACATACTTCAGCCCCGTTATTGTGACTCATCGCCTGCATAGGGAAGGGAAATCATGCCTAATGAAGAGTTCTGGAGTTCTATGATAAAGTGACAAGACTAAGGCAACACAGGAAAGGCTGAGCAGATTCCATATGTCTAGACTGCCAAAAAAAACCTTTGACACAGCACCTCACAAGAGATTACTATACAGACTTGAGAAGCGGGCGAGAGTAAGCGGAAAAACCCTAACATGGGTAAGTAATTACCTAACAGACAGGAGTCAGAAAGTAACAGATAGCTGGGGCGAGAAGTCGGACTGGTGAAGAGTAACAAATGGGGTATCTTGAGATTATCTTGAGATGATTTCGGGGCTTTAGTGTCCCCGCGGCCCGGTCCTCGACCAGGCCTCCACCCCGAGGAAGCAGCCCGTGACAGCTGACTAACTCCCAGGTACCTATTTTACTGCTAGGTAACAGGGGCATAGGGTGAAAGAAATTCTGCCCATTATTTCTCGCCGGCGGTTGGGATCGAACCCAGGACTACAGGATCACAAATCCAGCGTGCTGTCCGCTCGGCCGACCGGCTCCCCCAAAGATCGGTGCTAGGACCAATTTTATTTCTGATATACGTAAATGACATGTTGAGTCTTGTATGTCAGTGTATGCAGATGATGTGAAATTAATGAGACGAGTTGAGGGCTAACAGACAAGGATTGTACGATTCTCCAAGAAGACTTGAACATGTTGCAGAGATGGAGCCGGTCGGCCGAGCGGACAGCACGCTGGACTTGTGATCCTATGGTCCTGGGTTCGATCCCAGGCGCCGGCGAGAAACATTGGGCAAAGTTCCTTTCACCCTATGCCCCTGTTACCTAGCAGTAAAATAGGTACCTGGGTGTTAGTCAGTTGTCAAGGGCTGTTTCCTAGGGGTGGAGGCCTGGTCGAGGACCGGGCCGCGGGGACACTAAAAAGCCCCGAAATCATCTCAAGATTCAAGAAAAAGATGGTCGATGGCCTACTGAAGTTGCATACGAGCAAGTGTAAAGTCATGGCAATGGGAACATGTGACAGAAGACTACAGGCACAATACACAATGAAGGGAAACTACCTCCTTGTAACGATTCGAAAAAAAAGCGACCTGGGAGTGGACGTAACACCAAACGTAACTCCAGAGGTACATATTAATAGGATAACGTCAGCAGCATACTCTACACTAGCAAAAGTTAGAACATCATTCAGGAACCTGAATAAGGAAGCATTTAGTTAGCTTTACACCGTCTGCATGAGACCAGTCTTAAGAGTATGCTGAAAACCCTAAAGAAACACAATGAAACTAGAAAAAGTTCAAAAGTTTGCGTCGAGGCTCGTCCCAAAACTGAGAGGGATGGGATATGAAGAGAGACTGAAAGAACTGAACCTGACGACGCTAGAAAAAAGGAGAGAGAGGGGAGACATGATAAAGACGTACAAAACACTCAAAGGGATTGGCAGTAGAAATAGAGGAAAACTTCACAATGAATCCCAATAGAACAAGGGGGCCGTGGGTGGAAGCTTGAGACTCAGATGAGTTACAGAGATGTTAAAAAGTTTGTATTTAGCGTAATAGTTGGAAAATGGAATGAACGAGAGGAGCAGGTTGTAGAGGCAAATTCCAGTCATAATTTAAAAAGTAGATATGATAGGAAAATAGGCCAGGAGTCAATGCTTTAGACAACCGGCGGCTAGAAGGGCGGGATCCAAGAACTAATGTCCGATCCTGTAGACACAAATAAGTGTCTGCAGTGTACTCACCTAGTTGTACTCACCTAGTTGTGCTTGCGGGGGTTGAGCTCTGGCTCTTTGGTTCCGCCTCTCAACCGTTAATCAACAGGTGTACAGATTCCTGAGCCTATTGGGCTCTATCATATCTACACTTGAAACTGTGTATGGAGTCAGCCTCCACCACATCACTTCCTAATGCATTCCATTTGTCAACCACTCTGACACTAAAAAAGTTCTTTCTAATATCTCTGTGGCTCATTTGGGCGCTCAGTTTCCACCTGTGTCCCCCTTGTGCGTGTGCCCCTTGTGTTAAATAGCCTATCTTTATCTACCCTATCAATTCCCTTGAGAATCTTGAACGTGGTGATCATGTCCTCCCTAACTCTTCTGTCTTCCAGCGAAGTGAGGTTTAATTCCCGTAGTCTCTCCTCGTATATATAAGTGTGTGTGTGTGTGTGTGTGTGTGGGTGTGTACTCACCTATTTCACCTATTTGTGCTTGCGGGGGTTGAGCTTTGGCTCTTTGGTCCCGCCTCTCAACTGTCGATCAACTGGTGTACAGATTCTTGAGTGTATGTGTGTGCCTGTGTGTACATGCACACACAAACGTATGTACGTGTCTCGCGGCCGAGCGGACAACATTAGGAATTCTCATTCCACGAACCCGGGTACGATTCCCGACCAAATCAGAAACATTACTTTTTCAATCGACTTGAGAATGGTCCAGGACGGACCGAAACGTCGTCGTCCCTTCACCTTCTAGTGTGTGGTCTGGTCAAATTACTTATTCACCTGATGCCTCTGTAGTCCCTCCCACACTGACACAGCCCCTCCTTTCCCATACTAAGACTTCCCCTCCCATATTAACACAGCTTCTCCCACACTGACACAGCCCCTCCTCTCCCATACTAAGACTTCCCCTCCCATATTAACACAGCTTCTCCCACAGTGTGAAAAGCGAGGATCCAGGGACTACGTGCAGATAGGCGGCGCTTCGGGCCTTGACGTCACCAAGATGGAAGTAGAGGACTCTGTGTGTGGCATGGACTCAAACCCTCGTGAGTAACCTATACTGTCTCTCTATATATATTACTATAAGAGAGACTGATTCTCTGTTGTCTTTCTGTACGAAGTTGAAGGCCTCGGGGTTGGGGCTAGCCTCTCCCAAATTGGCAGAGTGGGCTACGGTTGGCATAAAAAGATGTGTAGGTGAATGGATATGTAGATGAATGCACAGATGCCTGAGTAGATGGATGGATATGTGGATGGATGTACAGATAAACTGACAGGTGGATAGGTAGATGGATAAATGGATGGACAGATGAATAGATATATAGATGTATGGATGGATAGATGAGCGGATGGATGAAAAAATGAATAGAGGGATACATAGATGGTGGACAGATAGTTGGATAGAATGATGAATGGATATATAAAAACATATAAATGGATGGATAGATAGATAGACAGATGGGAGATAGACAGACAGATCCGGGCGATGCCAGGTACCATTCCAATTAGTCTTATAAAAGAATGTCTGTCCAGAGTTGAAAGGCAGAGACGCTTCGGGTCAAGTCAGTACTTAACAAAAGAAGGCACCCACTCTTATCTAGAGCTTATCTCGAGATGATTTCGGAGCTCAGCGTCCCCGCGGCCCGGTCCTCGACTAGGCTTTCTTTTTGTTACACATCCCCCAGGAAGCAGCCCGTAGCAGCTGTCTAACTCCCAGGTACCTATTTACCCCTGGGAGAAAATGTAGCACCAGTCGTGTCGTTGGATATTCAGTAGATGTTAAATATCACACAGGGTGTCAATACGAGAAGAAAAGGACATAACGAGTGTTATCAAAGCTATCAGATTCACCCAGAAGTCTATTCGAGGGACAACTGCCCCTCGAGGGACATTAAGAAAGAAAAAATATACGATAGTCCTGAATATCGGGACATTCTTCAAGGAGGTGCGTGACTGTAAGTGGGACACTGGAGTTAAGACACGAAGTAGCGGGGTGGCGTTCCATTAAGTGTCCGGGAGTTTAGCGTGTACTGCCATTATGTAGCCTAGCCAGAGGCGTTTCCCACCATCTATTCCGGTGGTCGGAGGAAGGCCACACGGATATTTTACCGTCAAGAGTGCACAGTTTGTTACCAACGACCGACGACCCTGCCAACGGTCGCGGGTTGAGGAAGGAATGACTGGCTAAAAATCCGACTAAGGAATGTCTTTTTTGGGGAAATTGTTTCACGCTAAACATGAAGCATGTTGAACGTGAACATCTGAGTATCACTCTATACACTCCCATTTATCTACCCACGGTAGGGGGGAGGGGCCTCGTAGCCTGGTGGATAGCGCGCAGGACTCGTAATTCTGTGGCGCGGGTTCGATTCCCGCACGAGGCAGAAACAAATGGGCAAAGTTTCTTTCACCCTGAATGCCCCTGTTACCTAGCAGTAAATAGGTACCTGGGTGTTAGTCAGCTGTCACGGGCTGCTTCCTGGGGGTGGAAGCCTGGTCGAGGACCGGGCCGCGGGGACACTAAAGCCCCGAAATCATCTCAAGATAACCTCAAGATAACGGTAAGTGGAGTAATAATATCAACAGACTGTATTCAAGTTTGATATATTAATGACTTCACATTTAGACCAAAAATTTCTGTTCTTGCACTATATCATGAGGGGATGAACCTAACTTCATCTGTGTCCACTCTGGTTCAAGTTCAAGTATGTTCAATGAGATAAGAATGAAATACATCTCAAAGGGATAGAGTAGCTTAGGCTATTTCTACCCCCCCCCCCCCTCTACTCTTGTCTCTTCAACACACATAAATATACCTGAGAGTCACTATTTATCTAGTGGCCTCAACGAGGAGAGGAAGCCGGCGGCTTGTCAAAGATCCCTCTATTTGGTCTGGTGATTTTTTTCAAGCTGGATTTTTACCACCCACGGGATGAGTATGGGGTGCATTATAAAGAAAGAAATTTCAATTTTATTTTAAAATTCAGCAGTGTTTTCGCATTTAAAGATTCTGCGGATCGGCGGTTTCATAGATTTACAGGCCAGATTTATAGGGAGCCGGCCGGCCGAGCGGACAGCACACTGGACTTGTGATCCTGTGGTCTCGGGTTCGATCCCGGGCGCCGGAGAGAAACAATGGGCAGAGTTTCTTTCACCTTATGCCACTGTTACCTAGCAGTAAAATAGGTACCTGGGTGTTAGTCAGCTGTCACGGGCTGCTTCCTGGGGGTGGAGGCCTGGTCGAGGACCGGACCGCGGGGACACTAAAGCCCCGAAATCATCTCAAGATAACCTCAAGATAATCCTGTGGGTGACAAAATCATCTGTTTCTGTCCTACTTAGCGGCTTGTTGATCTTGAAACCGGCGCTACTTGTTAGTGTTACGTCTGACCCTTTGAAAATGTTGTCTGGATCAATATCATCTAAATTGTTCCGTATTTTAAAAGTTTCGATGAGATCAGCCCTTTCATATATGCCTGGTTAGGAGTGTTGTTAGCCCCCTGTGACCTTCCAACCCGTTCTCGCACTTTCGTATAGTCAATATTGACTTATTAAATACGTGCGTATGTGACATACTAATTTATTGTGAATATTTTAGTTTACCTTGAAAAGCTTCATAGAAAACACCGACCTTACCTAACCTTCTTAGTATGTTAAGATAAGCATCTTATTGTTTCGTAATTACAATTATTACTTAACCTATTATATGTATAGATTAAGAAATAATTGTAATTACGAAGCAATAAGATGCTTATCTTAACATACTAAGAAGGTTAGGTGAGGTCGGTGTTTTCTATGAAGCTTTTCAAGGTAAACTAAAATATTCACAATCAATTAGTATGTCACATATGCACTTATTTAATAAGTCAATATTGACTGTAAGAAAGTGCGAGAACGGGTTGGACCCTCAAACTTGCCTGATATAAGTGACTTAATTCTGGAGTGATTTTTGTTACTCGCGCCGAGTCATGTTTATTATTGTGTCCACGTCACATACACACACGTGTTTGTGAAAGTATTTCCTGTGTATACACATGTATACACAGCAAATACTGACTGTTAATAAATGCATGTTGATATTTAATAATATAATTCCACAGGTTTATCAGTAGTATACCCTGGAGGGTCTGGGACGGTCACTGTGGCGGGTGATGGATGGTGAGTTTGAGCTTGGCCAGAGTGTATGGGGGTGATGGATGACGGTGGGTGACGGGTGACCGCGGGTGAGGTGATGACCGCGTGTGAGGGGATGACCGCGTGTGAGGGATGACCGCGGGTGAGGGATGACCGCGTGTGAGGGAATGACCGCGGGTGAGGGGATGACCGCGTGTGAGGGATGACCGCGTGTGAGGGATGACCGCGGGTGAGGGAATGACCGCGGGTGAGGGGATGACTGCGGGTGAGGGAATGACTGCGGGTGAGGGAATGACTGCGGGTGAGGGATGACCGCGGGTGAGGGAATGACTGCGGGTGAGAGAATGACCGCGGGTGAGGGGATGACCACGGGTGAGGAATGACCGCAGGTGAGGGATGACCCCGGGTGAGGGAATGACCGCGGGTGAGGGGATGAGGGGAAGCTGCCAGAGTTATTTTATTTATTTATATACAGGAAATTACATTGGGTTGTGAGAGGACATACATTGGTGAGTGTTACATTCTTACAAAGCCACTAACACGCCAGATAATCCCACAAAAATACCGGCAGGAACGCCAGATTAATAGATAAGCCAGAAGGGAAACGGAGAAATCAAACAGAAAGCAACAATCAATTAATATACAAAGGAAAAACTCAGTTTACAACGCATGGGAAGGAATTAAAAAGTTATCCATGTAAATCCGCTCATTTAAATTCACAGAAAACGGACCGCATTACAATTCCTGGTACACTAAAATGGATTTCCTCCATTCCAGAGAACTATTATAATAGGTACAACCTGTCAAAATTGCAAATTTTACCTAACAGCAACACTAAAACATTCAAAAGCAGAAAAATTACATAACGAAAATCGAAAACTGGGGGCGAAATGGGTGGGGGAAGAGAGGGGGGGGGGGATGGTACGATACGAAAGTGTCAAATTGTAATTCAAATTCAAATGTTTATTCAGGTAAAGTATATACATAAAAGGTGTGATACAAATATTGATGAATTTATAGATAGAGCTAGTACATACAATGCCTAAAGCCACTATTGGGCTGGGTCGAATATTGATTGGGTCAAAACTAACAAGCCTCAGAGGTTATTATGATAAGTATTGACTAGAGCCTAATACCACATCACGGCATCACTAACTACAACGGTCATAACGTTCAGCTCAACAGGACTACCGTTACAGACGAGGTTTTGAATACATTCCCAGTCATGACACAAAGTTAAATTGCAATAAATTTGTATCACCGGCCCTTGTCAGATTCAAATTCAAATTTCAAAATTCAAATTCATTTTTTTTATTCAGGTAAAAGTATATACATACAAAATAACGTGGCTGAAGTATGTTGACCAGACCACACACTAGAAATTGAAGGGACGACGACGTTTCGGTCCGTCCTGGACCATTCTCAAGTCGATGGTCCGCATCGACTTGAGAATGGTCCAGGACGGACCGAAACGTCGTCGTCCCTTCAATTTCCAGTGTGTGGTCTGGTCTACATACAAAAGTACTTGTCGTATATTTTCCACTTCCCCCTTGTTCAAAATACTAATAACAAGCCCAGGAATGCTGGGGTAGAGAAATTACATATTTTTTATCTAACTACCAAAGCCAAAACGTATCGGACAGAGGTTAGTTAGTTGCAGAGTGTTTAGTTGAAGTCCCCGTGGCGCAGTGGTAAAACACTCGCTAGGCGCTTCGCTAGTGCTTTGATCTGCGTTCGAATCCTGGCCGGGGAGGATTGATTGGGTGCCAATCCTTAATTGCAGCTTCATATATATATATATATATATATATATATATATATATATATATATATATATATATATATATATATATATATATATATATATATATATATATATATGCGGAAAATCCATAGAGAAATATGAAATGAGGTGAACGTTTCGGCTTGTTAAAGCCATTGTCAACACCAGACTGACTGTCAGTCAGTCTGGTGTTGACAAAGGCTTTAACAAGCCGAAACGTTCACCTCATTTCATATTTCTCTGTGGATTTTCCGCATAAAATGATCAGTGTTTTGTGATCGTCAATTGCATATATATATATATATATATATATATATATATATATATATATATATGCAAACAAGCCTGAATGGTCCCCAGGACTATATACAACTGAAAACTCACACCCCAGAAGTGACTCGAACCCATACTCCCACAACTGGTATGTACAGGGACGCCTTAATCCGCTTGACCATCACGACCGGACATAAGGAAGTGATAGCCGAGGCTATATGAACCACTTCCCCGCCGGCATTCGGATGGTAATCTTGGGCATAGCATTTTATCAAATCACCTCATTCTTTGGGGCACACGTGAGGAACACAAATGCAAACAAGCCTGAATGGTCCCCAGGACTATATACAACTGAAAACTCACACCCCAGAAGTGACTCGAACCCATACTCCCACAACTGGTATGTACAGGGACGCCTTAATCCGCTTGACCATCACGACCGGACATAAGGAAGTGATAGCCGAGGCTATATGAACCACTTCCCCGCCGGCACTCGGATGGTAATCTTGGGCATAGCATTTTATCAAATCACCTCATTCTTTGGGGCACACGTGAGGAACACAAATGCAAACAAGCCTGAATGGTCCCCAGGACTATATACAACTGAAAACTCACACCCCAGAAGTGACTCGAACCCATACTCCCACAACTGGTATGTACAGGGACGCCTTAATCCGCTTGACCATCACGACCGGACATAAGGAAGTGATAGCCGAGGCTATATGAACCACTTCCCCGCCGGCACTCGGATGGTAATCTTGGGCATAGCATTTTATCAAATCACCTCATTCTTTGGGGCACACGTGAGGAACACAAATGCAAACAAGCCTGAATGGTCCCCAGGACTATATACAACTGAAAACTCACACCCCAGAAGTGACTCGAACCCATACTCCCACAACTGGTATGTACAGGGACGCCTTAATCAAAGGCGTGTGAGTTTTCAGTTGTATATAGTCCTGGGGACCATTCAGGCTTGTTTGCATTTGTGTTCCTCACGTGTGCCCCAAAGAATGAGGTGATTTGATAAAATGCTATGCCCAAGATTACCATCCGAGTGCCGGCGGGGAAGTGGTTCATATAGCCTCGGCTATCACTTCCTTATGTCCGGTCGTGATGGTCAAGCGGATTAAGGCGTCCCTGTACATACCAGTTGTGGGAGTATGGGTTCGAGTCACTTCTGGGGTGTGAGTTTTCAGTTGTATATAGTCCTGGGGACCATTCAGGCTTGTTTGCATTTGTGTTCCTCACGTGTGCCCCAAAGAATGAGGTGATTTGATAAAATGCTATGCCCAAGATTATCATCCGAGTGCCGGCGGGGAAGTGGTTCATATAGCCTCGGCTATCACTTCCTTATGTCCGGTCGTGATGGTCAAGCGGATTAAGGCGTCCCTGTACATACCAGTTGTGGGAGTATGGGTTCGAGTCACTTCTGGGGTGTGAGTTTTCAGTTGTATATAGTCCTGGGGACCATTCAGGCTTGTTTGCATTTGTGTTCCTCACGTGTGCCCCAAAGAATGAGGTGATTTGATAAAATGCTATGCCCAAGATTACCATCCGAGTGCCGGCGGGGAAGTGGTTCATATAGCCTCGGCTATCACTTCCTTATGTCCGGTCGTGATGGTCAAGCGGATTAAGGCGTCCCTGTACATACCAGTTGTGGGAGTATGGGTTCGAGTCACTTCTGGGGTGTGAGTTTTCAGTTGTATATAGTCCTGGGGACCATTCAGGCTTGTTTGCATTTGTGTTCCTCACGTGTGCCCCAAAGAATGAGGTGATTTGATAAAATGCTATGCCCAAGATTACCATCCGAGTGCCGGCGGGGAAGTGGTTCATATAGCCTCGGCTATCACTTCCTTATGTCCGGTCGTGATGGTCAAGCGGATTAAGGCGTCCCTGTACATACCAGTTGTGGGAGTATGGGTTCGAGTCACTTCTGGGGTGTGAGTTTTCAGTTGTATATAGTCCTGGGGACCATTCAGGCTTGTTTGCATTTGTGTTCCTCACGTGTGCCCCAAAGAATGAGGTGATTTGATAAAATGCTATGCCCAAGATTACCATCCGAGTGCCGGCGGGGAAGTGGTTCATATAGCCTCGGCTATCACTTCCTTATGTCCGGTCGTGATGGTCAAGCGGATTAAGGCGTCCCTGTACATACCAGTTGTGGGAGTATGGGTTCGAGTCACTTCTGGGGTGTGAGTTTTCAGTTGTATATAGTCCTGGGGACCATTCAGGCTTGTTTGCATTTGTGTTCCTCACGTGTGCCCCAAAGAATGAGGTGATTTGATAAAATGCTATGCCCAAGATTACCATCCGAGTGCCGGCGGGGAAGTGGTTCATATAGCCTCGGCTATCACTTCCTTATGTCCGGTCGTGATGGTCAAGCGGATTAAGGCGTCCCTGTACATACCAGTTGTGGGAGTATGGGTTCGAGTCACTTCTGGGGTGTGAGTTTTCAGTTGTATATAGTCCTGGGGACCATTCAGGCTTGTTTGCATTTGTGTTCCTCACGTGTGCCCCAAAGAATGAGGTGATTTGATAAAATGCTATGCCCAAGATTACCATCCGAGTGCCGGCGGGGAAGTGGTTCATATAGCCTCGGCTATCACTTCCTTATGTCCGGTCGTGATGGTCAAGCGGATTAAGGCGTCCCTGTACATACCAGTTGTGGGAGTATGGGTTCGAGTCACTTCTGGGGTGTGAGTTTTCAGTTGTATATAGTCCTGGGGACCATTCAGGCTTGTTTGCATTTGTGTTCCTCACGTGTGCCCCAAAGAATGAGGTGATTTGATAAAATGCTATGCCCAAGATTACCATCCGAGTGCCGGCGGGGAAGTGGTTCATATAGCCTCGGCTATCACTTCCTTATGTCCGGTCGTGATGGTCAAGCGGATTAAGGCGTCCCTGTACATACCAGTTGTGGGAGTATGGGTTCGAGTCACTTCTGGGGTGTGAGTTTTCAGTTGTATATAGTCCTGGGGACCATTCAGGCTTGTTTGCATTTGTGTTCCTCACGTGTGCCCCAAAGAATGAGGTGATTTGATAAAATGCTATGCCCAAGATTACCATCCGAGTGCCGGCGGGGAAGTGGTTCATATAGCCTCGGCTATCACTTCCTTATGTCCGGTCGTGATGGTCAAGCGGATTAAGGCGTCCCTGTACATACCAGTTGTGGGAGTATGGGTTCGAGTCACTTCTGGGGTGTGAGTTTTCAGTTATATATATATATATATATATATATATATATATATATATATATATATATATATATATATATATATATATATATATATATATATATATATATATAGTGATTTTGGGGGGCTTGGGGCTTGGTATTCCTACTAATTGGGACACTTGGAGCTTTCTCTAATTCAGAATTCGCAATTGAAACTTTGTCCAGTTGATATCTGGTAAGTTATTGTTACCTCAGCTTAACACTTATCGAAAACGATCTAGAACTTATCTATATCGTTTAGTAGCGATTATGTCTTTTGTATATCCCAATCGACTTTGGTATCGTTTGCAAATGTTGTTATTTAATCCTGCGAGAGTAAATAATTTACATATATCGGTGCTACTACTACTACTAGTACTAATAGTTAATACTATTTTTACTATCCTCAACCTCCTTCCTCAAGGCGTTTTATTTATTTCAAATAATCTTCGCAATATAAAGTCTTTCAGTTGTTCCTAAATGTTGGAGCAGTTTCTCTTTCCTTGGCTGTTCTCAGTTGGCTGTGGTCAAGAGGGACGTGAGTGAAGTTCTTAACTAGTGAGCTGAATTGTAAAGGAGAAATGGTCCCCTGGTGGAGTGCCTCGGGGTGTTTTGGGTCCGGTTGGCAGACTTTGTCACGAGGGGGTGGTGGGGTGGAGGGGGGGGTATGGGGGAGGGGGGGAGGCAAAGTACATTTAGACACCCACACCCACACACCCGCACACACCACCACACCCACCTTCACACACCTACCCCTAAATTCCTGTTGCTGTCCAAATCATTGACTTTGCTCTACATAGCTAAAAATTATACGACATCTGACTACACTATTTATTTCTTTTTTAGCATATTATTCCACTCAAATTTATGTTATTTTTTTTATTATTTAGATATTTTTTGTATTGCTTTGGTTTTCACTTTTGGGTATCCAGGTCTTATTGCCCTTACCACCACAACCACCAGCACCACCACCACTCCCACCACCACAACCACCACAACCACCAGCACCACCACCACTCCCACCACCACCAGCACCACCACCACTCCCACCACCACAACCACCAGCACCACCACCACAACTACCAGCACCACCACCACTCCCACCACCACAACCACCACAACCACCAGCACCACCACCACTCCCACCAGCACCACCACCACTCCCACCACCACAACCACCACCACAACTACCAGCACCACCACCACTCCCACCACCACAACCACCAGCACCACCACCACTCCCACCACCACAACCACCAGCACCACCACCACTCCCACCACCACCAGCACCACCACCACTCCCACCACCACAACCACCAGCACCACCACCACAACTACCAGCACCACCACCACTCCCACCACCACAACCACCACAACCACCAGCACCACCACCACTCCCACCACCACCAGCACCACCACCACTCCCACCACCACAACCACCAGCACCACCACCACAACTACCAGCACCACCACCACTCCCACCACCACAACCACCACAACCACCAGCACCACCACCACTCCCACCACCACCAGCACCACCACCACTCCCACCACCACAACCACCAGCACCACCACCACAACTACCAGCACCAGCACCACCACCACTCCCACCACCACAACCACCACAACTACCACCACAACTACCAGCACCAGCACCACCACCACAACCACCACCACCACTACAACTACCACCACCACCACAACCACCAGCACCACCACCACTCCCACCACCACAACCACCACCACCACTACAACTACCACCACCACCACAACCACCACCACAACTACCACCACCACTACAACTACCACCACCACCACAACTACCACCACCACTACAACTACCTCCACCACCACAACTACCACCACCACTACAACTACCACCACCACCACAACTACCTCCACCACCACAACTACCATCACCAGGTCCACCTGGAGCTGCCGTGAGGTACAGACGTGTGGCCTGGCCTCTGGTAGTTTGGGGTGTTTGCCGTTTTCGTCGCCAGGGGGTGTGGGCGTCTCCGCCTCCCCCCCCCCCTGTTGCTGCCTGGCTGCGTGTTGACGTGGCGGGCTTGCCGTGGGAGGCTACCTTCCTCCTCTTGTACTTACCTAGTTGTGTGTGTGTATTCACCTAGTTGTGTGTGTGTATTCACCTAGTTGTGTGTATGTATTCACCTAGTTGTGTGTGTGTATTCACCTAGTTGTGTGTGTGTACAAACCTAGTTGTCTGTGTGTATTCACCTAGTTGTGTGTGTGTATTCACCTAGTTGTGTGTGTGTACAAACCTAGTTGTCTGTGTGTATTCACCTAGTTGTGTGTGTGTATTCACCTAGTTGTGTGTGTGTACAAACCTAGTTGTCTGTGTGTATTCACCTAGTTGTGTGTGTGTATTCACCTAGTTGTGTGTGTGTACAAACCTAGTTGTCTGTGTGTATTCACCTAGTTGTGTGTGTGTATTCACCTAGTTGTGTGTGTGTATACACCTAGTTGTGTGTGTGTACAAACCTAGTTGTGTGTGTGTGTACAAACCTAGTTGTGGGTGTGTATTCACCTAGTTGTGTGTGTGTATTCACCTAGTTGTGTGTGTGTACAAACCTAGTTGTCTGTGTGTATTCACCTAGTTGTGTGTGTGTATACACCTAGTTGTGTGTGTATACACCTAGTTGTGTGTGTGTATTCACCTAGTTGTGTGTGTGTATTCACCTAGTTGTGTGTGTGTATACACCTAGTTGTGTGTGTATACACCTAGTTGTGTGTGTGTATTCACCTAGTTGTGTGTGTGTACAAACCTAGTTGTCTGTGTGTATTCACCTAGTTGTGTGTGTGTATACACCTAGTTGTGTGTGTATACACCTAGTTGTGTGTGTGTATACACCTAGTTGTGTGTGTATACACCTAGTTGTGTGTGTGTGTACAAACCTAGTTGTGGGTGTGTATTCACCTAGTTGTGTGTGTGTACAAACCTAGTTGTCTGTGTGTATTCACCTAGTTGTGTGTGTGTATTCACCTAGTTGTGTGTGTGTATACACCTAGTTGTGTGTGTGTACAAACCTAGTTGTGTGTGTGTGTATTCACCTAGTTGTGTGTGTGTACAAACCTAGTTGTGGGTGTGTACAAACCTAGTTGTGTGTGTGTATTCACCTAGTTGTGTGTGTATTCACCTAGTTGTGTGTGTGTATTCACCTAGTTGTGTGTGTGTACAAACCTAGTTGTGTGTGTGTACAAACCTAGTTGTGTGTGTGTACAAACCTAGTTGTGTGTGTGTGTATACACCTAGTTGTATTTACTTTGTTGTGCTTGCGGGGGTTGAGCTTTGGCTCTTTCGGCCCGCCTCTCAACTGTTAATCAACAGGTGTAAAGGTTCCTGAGCCTACTGGGTTCTTTCATATATTAACTTAAAACTGTGTATGGAGTCAGCCTCCACCACATCACTTCCTATTGTATTCCATTTGTTAATTACTCTGACACTAAAAAAATTCTTTCTAATGTCTTTATGGCCCATTTGGGCACTCAATTTTCCCCCTGTGTCCCCTAGTGCGTGTGCCCCTTTCGTGCTAAATAACGAAAGTCTTTTTCTTTTTCTACCCTATCAATTCATTTGAGAATCTTGTATGTGGTGATCAGGCCCCCCCCTAACTAGTCTGTCTTCCAGCACCTTATCAATTCCTTTGAAAATCTTGTATGTGGTGATCATGTCCCCCCCCTAACTCGTCTGTCTTCCAGCGACGTGAGGTTTAATTCCCATAATCTCTCCTACGAGAAATCTGTGTGTGTGTGTGTGTGTGTGTGCGTGTGCGCGTGTGCGCGTGTGTACTCACCTATATGTACTCACCTATATGTGCTTGCAGGATCGAGCATTGACTCTTGGATCCCGCCTTTCTAGCTATCGGTTGTTTACAGCAATGACTCCTGTCCCATTTCCCTATCATACCTAGTTTTAAAAGTATGAATAGTATTTGCTTCCACAACCTGTTCCCCAAGTGCATTCCATTTTTCTACTACTCTCACGCTAAAAGAAAACTTCCTAACATCTCTGTGACTCATCTGAGTTTCCAGTTTCCACCCATGTCCCCTCGTTCTGTTATTATTACGTGTGAACATTTCATCTATTTCCACTTTGTCAATTCCCCTGAGTATTTTATATGTCCCTATCATATCTCCTCTCTCCCTTCTTTTCTCTAGTGTCGTAAGGTTCAGTTCCTTCAGCCGCTCTTCATATCCTATCCCTCGTAACTCTGGGACAAGCCTCGTCGCAAACCTCTGAACCTTCTCCAGTTTCTTTATGTGTTTCTTCAGGTGGGGGCTCCATGATGGCGCGGCATACTCTAAGACGGGTCTCACGTAGGCAGTGTAAAGCGCCCTAAAAGCTTCCTCAATTAGGTTTCTGAATGAAGTTCTAATTTTCGCCAGTGTAGAGTACGCTGCTGTCGTTATCCTATTTATATGTGCCTCAGGAGTTAGATTAGGTGTCACATCCACTCCCAGGTCTCTTTCTCGAATCGTTACAGGTAGGCTGTTCCCCTTCATTGTGTACTGTCCCTTTGGTCTCCTGTCACCTGATCCCATTTCCATAACTTTACATTTACTGGTGTTAAACTCCAGTAGCCATTTCCCTGACCATCTCTGCAGCCTGTTTAAGTCCTCTTGGAGGATCCTACAATCCTCGTCTGTCACAACTCTTCTCATTAATTTTGCGTCATCTGCAAACATTGACATGTATGATTCCACTCCTGTAAACATATCATTTACGTAAATTAGAAAGAGGATTGGTCCCAGCACCGATCCTTGAGGTACTCCACTTGTTACTGTTCGCCAGTCCGACTTTTCGCCCCTTACCATTACCCTCTGGCTCCTTCCTGTTAGGTAGTTCTTCACCCATACTAGGGCCTTTCCGCTTACTCCTGCCTGCCTCTCAAGTTTGTATAGCAGTCTCATGTGCGGTACCGTATCAAAGGCCTTTTGGCAGTCAAGAAATATGCAGTCTGCCCAGCCTTCTCTGTCCTGCCTTATCCTTGTTACTTTATCATAGAATTCTAAAAGGTTTGTTAGGCATGATTTCCCTGTCCAGAACCCATGTTGGTGCTTGTTTACAAACCCAATGCTCTCCAGGTGCTCAACAAGTCTTAGCCTAATTATTCTTTCAAGTATTTTGCAGGGGATGCTTGTCAGTGATACGGGTCTGTAGTTAAGTGCCTCCTCCCTATCACCTTTTTTGAAAATCGGTACGACATTTGCCTCCTTCCAGCACCTGGGCAATTCTCCCGACATAAGTGACTCATTAAAGATCATTGCCAGAGGCACGCTGAGAGCCTGCGCTGCCTCTTTAAGTATCCACGGTGATACTTTGTCTGGTCCAACAGCTTTATTTGCATCCAGTGTTGTCAACTGTTTCATTACATCCTCTGCTGTCACCTCTATATCTGATAGTCTTTCATCTTGGGTAATCTCTTCTAACAATGGGAGCTGCTCAGGCTCGGTTGTGAACACTCCATGGAATTTTGCATTCAGTACCTCGCAGATTTCCTTGTCGCTTTCTGTATATGCCCCTTCTGTTTTCCTCAGTCTTGTCACTTGGTCATTTACTGACATCTTCCTTCTTATATGGCTATGTAGTAATTTTGGTTGCTTTTTCGCTTTGACTGCAATATCATTCTCATAATTTCTTTCCGACACTCGTCTTATGTTAATGTAATCATTCCTAGCTCTGTTACATCTAATCCTGTTGTCCTCTGTCCTTTGTCTTCTGTACTTCCTCCACTCCCTCCTGCTTCTCACCTTTGCTTCCTGACACTGTCTATTAAACCATGGGTTATTA
Source organism: Procambarus clarkii (assembly GCF_040958095.1). Classification (NCBI taxonomy): domain Eukaryota; kingdom Metazoa; phylum Arthropoda; class Malacostraca; order Decapoda; family Cambaridae; genus Procambarus; species Procambarus clarkii. Next base: position 21,257,256 of record NC_091225.1, read on the forward strand.
TATTCCCTCCTGCTTTTTTCCTTTATTGTTGGAATAAATCTATCTTCAGCCTCCTTGCATTTCAATATGACTTGGTTCATCATACCTTGCACTGTTTTTCCTCTAAGTTCTTCCTCCCACTGCACTTCTCCCAGGTAGTCCCTTATCCTTCTGTAGTCCCCTTTTCTGTAATCAAGTCTCCTTTCCCGGACCTCTTGTCCTTTGGTCACAATTTTAAACTCCATCATGTAGTCAAAGACTAGGACACAATGGTCACTAGCTCCTAGTGGTATTTCATGTTCCAACTGCTCGATGTCTTCTACATTCTGAGTGATAATGAGATCTAATAGGCTGGGCGTATCCCCTCCTCTTTCCCTAGTATCTTCTTTCACATGCTGTGTTAGGAAATTCCTGTCAATAACGTCTACCAGCTTCGCTCCCCAGGTCTCCTCCCCGCCATGGGGATTCCTCGTTTCCCAATCTATCTCTCCGTGATTTAGGTCCCCCATGACCAGCAGCTTCGCTCTCATTCTATGCGCTAAAGTTGCTGCCCTCTGCAGTTCATCCATACATGTCTTGTTGCTGTCCTCGTACTCCTGCCTGGGCCTTCTACTGTTTGGTGGGGGATTGTAGAGTATCAAGATTACAATCTTCTTCCCATCCACTGTCAGAGTTCCATGTATGAAGCTTGTGCTTTCATTGGTACCCGGATTTTCCAGCTCATCAAACTTCCATTTCCGCTTTATTAGTAGTGCCACTCCTCCTCCCTGTCTCTGTGTCCTTTCTTTTCTTATCACCTGGTACCCCTCTGGAAAGATTGCATCCGAGATCATGCCATTTATTTTAGTTTCCACTATTGCCACTATGTCTGGGTCTGCCTCACTAACTCTTTCTTTTATCTCTTCTGCTTTATTGGCTACCCCATCAGCATTGGTGTACCAAACCTTGAGACTCTTCTTGGAAACTCGGGTGTCAGAGTTCCCCCTTTCACCAGGGGTGTGTGTGTGTGCGCGTGTGTGTGTGTGCGCGTGTGTGAGTGTGTGCGCGTGTGTGCAACCTCACAACCAAGATAGCAACAACATAACGTTTAAAAAAGGACTTGTGTTCAATTAGCGATTTAAAAAAAAAGGGGAAGCGATAGTTTCCCCTCAGCGAGTCATGGAGATGTAGTCCCCGTTTTTAAAGATGGAAATATGCATTACCAGTTTAAATTATTAGCCACAATTAACGTTAATTGTGCGGAAAATAATGCAACAATAATCGTAAATGCAATTAATTCACATCTCGAGTTACAAGTTAATTAACGATACACAACGTCGCTTCTAAAAAGCACTATTATTTTCAACAAATTGCCTTTCATGATTTATTAATTTCCTCTGATGCTCAATTAATTTCCTCTCAAGCTTGACTAATTTTCTCTCGTGTTCGACTAATTTCTCCTCAAGCTCAACTAATTTACTCTCATGGTCGTGTCTATCGGGGTCGTGGTTGTCGCTACCGAGGGCGTGGTTGTCGGTACTGAAGCAGTAGTTGACACTACCGAGGGCGTGGTTGTCGGTACTGAAGCAGTAGTTGACACTTCCGAGGGCGTGGTTGTCAGTACTGAAGCAGTAGTTCACACTACCGAGGGCGTGGTTGTCGGTACTGAAGCAGTAGTTCACACTACCGAGGGCGTGGTTGTCGGTACTGAAGCAGTAGTTCACACTACCGAGGGCGTGGTTGTCGGTACTGAAGCAGTAGTTCACACTACCGAGGGCGTGGTTGTCGGTACTGAAGCAGTAGTTCACACTACCGAGGGCGTGGTTGTCGGTACTGAAGCAGTAGTTCACACTACCGAGGGCGTGGTTGTCGGTACTGAAGCAGTAGTTCACACTACCGAGGGCGTGGTGTTCACTACAGGAGACGTGGTTGCCACACTTTTCTCCCCAATGTAAACAAAGAGGAAGGGAATAATGTGTCTGCCAGTATGTGTTTAAACATTTTAGCAGCCACGAAAATCTAGTCATTACTCACCGTGAATATTTCCCCATCAAGGTCCCAGCTAATAAGAAAAAATGACACCTCAATTTTACTCGTCCCGCAAAATTAGGGCAATTAGAGACAGAGCACATCTTACCTCACGTCACCTCACCACACCACACGTCACCTCACCTCATATTACCTCACCTCACCTCATATTACCTCACCTCATATTACCTCACCTCACCTCATATTACCTCACCTCATATTACCTCACCTCATATTACCTCACCTCAAGTCACCTCACCTCACGTCACCTCACCTCACCTCACGTCACGTCACGTCACGTCACCTCACCTCACGTTACCTCACCTCACGTCACCACTCCTCACCTCAGCTCTGATCGTATTCGGGGTTCAACGGATACGCTTTTCTGAGTTCCAGCCCCGCTCCCGTGTCAAATGAGTCCACTATGGGCTCGCCATAGCCCGTGCTACATTGGAAATTTTAGTCCGAGTAGCTAAGTCTCAAACAATAATAACAACGGTTACGCTTTGAGGTCTTCGTGAATGGCAAGAGTGGAAAATCTTACTTTAAAAATATAGTAGCTTGGAAAGGGCAATAATTGAATCACGCCCCAACAACTACAAATGACATTCATCTTCAATTACTGACCAGAAAGACTCCAAATGGTCTTCAAAAAACTTTTTGCACTAATTGCTTGACCTAAGCTCTATAAGAAATATTGCCGGAACAACCGTGGACATCTTCAAGAGAAAACTGGACTGTTTTCTAAGAGAAGCACCGGACCAACCGGGCTGTGGTGGGTATGTGGGCCTGCTGCGGGCCGCTCCAAGCAACAGCCTGGTGGACCAAACTCTCACAAGTCAAGCCTGGCCTCGGGCCGGGCTTGGGGAGTAGAAGAACTCCCAGAACCCCATCAACCAGGTATATGTGGGCCTGCGGGCCGCTCCAAGCAACAGCCTGGTGGACCAAGCTCTCGCAAGTCGAGCCTGGCCTCGGGCCGGGCTCGGGGAGTAGAAGAACTCCCAGAACCCCATCAACCAGGTATATGTGGGCCTGCTGCGGGCCGCTCCAAGCAACAGCCTGGTGGACCAAACTCTCACAAGTCAAGCCTGGCCTCGGGGCGGGCTTGGGGAGTAGAAGAACTCCCAGAACCCCATCAACCAGGTATATGTGGGCCTGCTGCGGGCCGCTCCAAGCAACAGCCTGGTGGACCAAGCTCTCGCAAGTCGAGCCTGGCCTCGGGCCGGGCTTGGGGAGTAGAAGAACTCCCAGAACCCCATCAACCAGGTATCAACCAGGTATCAACCAGGTAAGCGCGATCATTTGTTCTGCAAAACTATTATCACTATCGGGGATTTCAGTGAAATGAGACAGACATGGGTTTAGTAGCTACTGGCATATATAGACCTTTCTAGATGAGGAAAGTGTTTCTTCAAGTGCAATGATAGTTTTGTGAAGTGGGCGACCACGTGAGTCTGAAGTTAGCAGACTGAACCTCATCGCCATCCTTAAGATCTCAACTTAGATTCAACAGAGCAGAAGTTGTCAAACACATGGGACAAAATCTTACTGAAGCGACCATACGAGTCATAAATACTCATACTCCGCCCAAGTAAAACAGAAACAAGCAACACTTAGTGGGCCATCCAGAGGCTTAGGGCCCGCACAGTGGGCCAGCCAGAGGCTTAGGGCCCGCACAGTGGGCCAGCCAGAGGCTTAGGGCCCGCCCAGTGGGCCATCCAGAGGCTTAGGGGCCGCACAGTGGGCCAGCCAGAGACTTAGGGCCCGCCCAGTGGGCCAGCCAGAGGTTTAGGGCCCGCCCAGTGGGCCAGCCAGAGACTTAGGGCCCGCCCAGTGGGCCAGCCAGAGGCTTAGGGCCCGCACAGTGGGCCATCCAGAGGCTTAGGGGTCGCACAGTGGGCCAGCCAGAGACTTAGGGCCCGCCCAGTGGGCCAGCCAGAGGCTTAGGGGTCGCACAGTGGGCCAGCCAGAGACTTAGGGCCCGCCCAGTGGGCCAGCCAGAGGCTTAGGGCCCGCACAGTGGGCCATCCAGAGGCTTAGGGGTCGCACAGTGGGCCAGCCAGAGACTTAGGGCCCGCCCAGTGGGCCAGCCAGAGGTTTAGGGCCCGCACAGTGGGCCAGCCAGAGACTTAGGGCCCGCCCAGTGAGCCAGCCAGAGGCTTAGGGCCCGCCCAGTGGGCCAGCCAGAGGCTTAGGGCCCGCCCAGTGGGCCAGCCAGAGACTTAGGGCCCGCCCAGTGGGCCAGCCAGAGACTTAGGGCCCGCCCAGTGGGCCAGCCAGAGGCTTAGGGCCCGCCCAGTGGGCCAGCCAGAGACTTAGGGCCCGCCCAGTGGGCCAGCCAGAGGCTTAGGGCCCGCCCAGTGGGCCAGCCAGAGGCTTAGGGCCCGCCCAGTGGGCCAGCCAGAGACTTAGGGCCCGCCCAGTGGGCCAGCCAGAGGCTTAGGGCCCGCCCAGTGAGCCAGCCAGAGACTTAGGGCCCGCCCAGTGGGCCAGCCAGAGGCTTAGGGCCCGCGCAGGAATATCCCTGCAAAAAAAAAAAAAAATCACCATCTTCCAAGAACACAGAAAGGGTGGAAAAGTGTGCAATTTTATGTTACTCTTTTTTGTTTTAGCCAATACTTAAACTTTTCTTAAAACGCTGTTATATTTTCCTTTGTATAAATCCTATTTTCTTATTTTTCTTCTTGCCGCTGCAGATTAAGTGCATTTAAATGAAGGGAAATTTCAACTATGTACTAAGTTGAGCTAACTACTCTTGCTGCAAGGTCTTTCAACGATAGCATGCTTCTTGTCAACCCAAAACATCTCAACTTCAGTCCCCAGCTCCCAAAGGCTATTAAAAAAATTCCATCTTGAGAGCCAAGGGGCCTCCGCATGGATGACTAGATGCTTGTGTAATGTAGGAGTCTGGGAACACGAGGTGTGTGTGTATTCACCTAGTTCACCTAGTTGTGTTCACCTAGTTCACCTAGTTGTATTCACCTAGTTCACCTAGTTGTATTCACCTAGTTCACCTAGTTGTATTCACCTAGTTCACCTAGTTGAATTCACCTAGTTGTGTTTGCGGGGGTTGAGCTTTGCTCTTTCGGCCCGCCTCTCAACTGGCAATCAACTGTTTACTAACTACATTTTTTTTCTCCACACCACACACACACACACCAGGAAGCAGCCCGTGACAGCTGGCTAACTCCCAGGTACCTATTTACTGCTAGGTAACAGGGGCATTCGGGGTGAAAGAAACTTTGCTGCCCGTTTGTTTCTGCCTGGTGGGGGAATCGAACCCGCGCCACAGAATTACGAGTCCTGCGTGCTATCCACCAGGCTACCAGGCCCCTCCGAGGTGTGTGTGTGTGTGTGTGTGTGTGTGTGTGTGTGTGTGTGTGTGTGTGTGTGTGTAAAAAAAATTAGTTAGTAGTTAGTAACAGCTGATTGACTGACAGTTGAGAGGCGGGCCGTAAAGAGGAGAGCTCAATCCCCACAAGCACAACTAGGTGAATACATATAAACCATGAACAAATCCACAAGGGCTGTGACGAGGATTCGAACCTGCGTCCGGGAGTGTAGTCATATAAACCATATCTTATGTAAACCTTGGGTGACCTACTCTTCCCCTAATCAAAAGTATTTTGCATAATTATATTATGCAAAATGCTTTTATATAACATCCAGTAACCAGACTTTTGTAGTGGATGTAAATGTGGAATTTTTACATTGCTGGAGTTCATTCGCGTCCGCACTTATGAGTGTGTAAATCCATTGTGTAATTGTTTTAATTGAGGTAATTTCAGCAAAGCTTAATTTTTGCTCATAACTTTCAAGTTTAATGCGTTAGAAACTTGACTCTTAGCTCTGGTAGAGTCATGGGGTTTGCATATTTGTAGTTTGTCCCCTATCTTTTCCGGGGAGTTTATCTTCCTCCTTTCCACAGCGTGCTAACTCATCCTAACAAGGGGAGCCGGTCGGCCGAGCGGACAGCACGCTGTACTTGTGATCCTGTGGTCCTGGGTTCGATCCCAGGCGAGAAACAATGGGCAGAGTTTCTTTCACCCTATGCCCCTGTTACCTAGCAGTAAAATAGGTACCTGGGTGTTAGTCAGCTGTCACGGGCTGCTTCCTGGGGGTGGAGGCCTGGTCGAAGACCGGGCCGCGGGGACACTAAAAAGCCCCAAATCATCTCAAGATAACTCAAGATATCCTATAAGAATGCTTCCACCAGCTTATTAAGCACCACCTTTGTCAGAGTCTACTCGCCCCATAATGCCTTTTGTATTCAGTATTGTCAGTATAGATTAGGGACTTGGCTATAGACCCAAGGGCGACATGCCTGTCTCCTCAACCACTCACATTTAAAAGCAAAGTTAAATTGAGATACGCTAGTAATTTAAATGTGTCTAAGTTGAAATGCGAGGGGGGGTCGAACCGTCGACTGTGATTTCAGTTTGTGAGGTAGAAATACTGTCCCAAGTAGCCGAGAGACTGGTACATTCTCACCTCAAGGTCCAGAACTGGAAAGAGTTCCGCGGAGTGTGTGAACAGTCATCTAGTGTCAAGGGATAACCAGTGTCATAGGATAACCAGTGTCAAGGGATAACCAGTGTCATAGGATAACCAGTGTCAAGGGATAACCAGTGTCATAGGATAACCAGTGTCAAGGGATAACCAGTGTCATAGGATAACCAGTGTCAAGGGATAACCAGTGTCATAGGATAACCAGTGTCAAGGGATAACCAGTGTCATAGGATAACCAGTGTCAAGGGATAACCAGTGTCATAGGATAACCAGTGTCAAGGGATAACCAGTGTCATAGGATAACCAGTGTCAAGGGATAACCAGTGTCATAGGATAACCATCTCTAATAATGATGATGTTGATGCCAGCATCACCGCTGGTTCAGCACTATTACCTAACCCAACACCTCTGGCGTCATCAATCACGTAACGTGAGTCTTCCACACACACGTGTAACACACACACACACGTGTAACACACACACACACATGTGTAACACACACACACGTGTAACACACACACACGTGTAACACACACACGTGTAACACATACGCACACACGTGTAACACACACACACACGTGTAACACACACACACGAGTAACACACACACACACGTGTAACACACACACACACGTGTAACACACACACACGTGTAACACACACACACGTGTAACACACACACACGTGTAACATGCTGTTTCCTTTACCTCAGTGTGTCTGGGCAGCTGTGGCCTACTTCTCCACATCGACTGCAGTGAGATATTTTCAAAGCAACGCTTATTGAGCAACTCGCTTATTGAGCAACTCGCTTATTGAGCAACTCGCTTACAATATTTAACAAATTTACTATCTCGGGGGAAACCGAGCCACAGTTCAGCCATAAAACTTACCGAGAATAAAATTTACGTCGTCAATAAACATTTTTTGTCAGCGTGTGAATTGTACACGGGCTGTGATAATGATGCGGTCGGACGTCATAGGCACTAAAAACAGTCTGAGGTCAGCCAGGTAGGTATCCTCTCGTGGAGTATTTTTGATGTAAAGATCAGTGCTCCTCAACAGCGATCCCCAGATAATTTTAGATAACAGGGTCAATAAAGATTGACGATTGATAAAGATTAAGCCACCCAAGAGGTGGCACGGGCATGAATAGCCCGTAAGAGGCTTAATAAAACAGGCCTCTACCCTTTATATCCGGCGGTCTTATTACACCAGACCCTGGGTCTGGGCCTGGGTTTCGATCATGTGACGAAGGGGTTTCAAAAGATGGACTGGCTTGGATCTTGTAATTGGAAAGCCAACACAGGCTAATTTTGTGGCGACCGGTAATTTTTTTTTAATATTTCCATATATATGGAAATGTGGGTGTGCCTGGGAGTGTGGAAATGGGTGTGTGCGCGCACGAGGTGTGTGTGGACGGGTGTGCACGCTGTTGTGCGTGTGAGTGGGGCTGAGCACGGTGCTGTGCGAAATAAGAACACAGACCTGCTCATAAGAGATTCACCCTGAGCAGCAACAGCTCAAAAGCCTCTAACGATCTGGCCAAAACTCCACAATGATGCCAAGTTAAAACGACTCCTTCTAACTGTTTCTTTCTCTCCCCCCCCCCCCGTGCTTGCTTGCCTGCTGCTGTCTGCTGCTGCTGTCTGCTGCTGTCTACTGCTGCTGCCTGGACCTGCATGGTAGGGCTGCCTGCGTCCCACATCGTGTGCGGGATGACCACTGCCCGCATGGTGTCGTCCGGACTCACCGACAACTCCATCACTCTTGCCATCTCTCAGATCTCAGATCTGGACATCATGCCTACACTCATGTGCGAGCTGCCTCTGTGAGGTAAGTCACTCACTCACTCACTCACTCACTCACTCACGCCCAGTCAATGTTTCAGGGTCAATTTCTCTCAGTCACATGTTTCAGGTCTATTTCTCTCATTGCCACATGTTTCAGGTCTATTTCTCTCAGTCACATGTTTCAGGGTCTATTTGTCTCTTTGCCACATGTTTCAGGTCTATTTGTCTCTTTGCCACGTGATCCAGAACAATAGTTCAGTGTTTACTTACATTAACCCAGTCTCCTAGACGTGGTGGTAAGATGTATACCTATATCTTATATAGATATCTTATCTATACCTAAGATCTTATATCTATATAAGGTAAAAGCCTTAACTTTTATGACACACTAGGCTACGCTAGCTTATGTAAAGGTGTACTCACCTAGTTGTGCTTGCGGGGGTTGAGCTCTGGCTCTTTGGTCCCGCCTCTCAACCGTCAATCAACAGGTGTACAGGTTCCTGAGCCTATTGGGCTCTATCATATCTACACTTGAAACTGTGTATGGAGTCAGCCTCCACCACATCACTGCCTAATGCATTCCATTTGTCAACCACTCTGACACTAAAAAAATTCTTTCTAATATCTCTGTGGCTCATTTGGGCACTCAGTTTCCACCTGTGTCCCCTAGTGCGTGTGCCCCTTGTGTTGATTGATTGATGAAGATTAAGCCATACAAAAGGTGGCACGGGCATGAATAGCCCGTAAGTGGTGGCCCTTTTGAGCCATTACCAGTATCAATAGATGATACTGGAGATCTGTGGAGGTGCGACTGCACCCTGCGTGACGGGAGATGTCTCCCGTGCCCCTTGTGTTAAATAGACTGTCTTTATCTACCCTGTCGATTCCCTTGAGAATCTTGAATGTGTGGTGTGTTGGTGGTGAGGAGCAGCGACGGTGGCTGCCACAGACCCAGACCCCGACCATACAACATCTTAAGGAAGTAATGATGAAGACCTCCGTAGACGACACGGAGAAGCCCACCAGTTGACTAATGGTCCACTCGGCCAGCAGGCGAGGCACACACCCATCATGGCGAAAAGTTACAACACACTTGCTATTTATCCAACACGAACACCATCCCCACACTCCATCTTTTACAGGTTCTCTCACTATAAGCTAGTAGATCACCAGGCTAATGTGGAGACTGCTCCATACACACACACACAATGTCGAAGATATATAAGAAAATTCACTTTCGCAAACAGAGTGGTAGACGGTTGAAACTAGTTAGGTGAGAAGGTGGTGGAGGCCAAGACCGTCAGTAGTTTCAAAGCGTTATATGACAAAGAGTGCTGGGAAGACGGGACACCACGAGCGTAGCTCTCATCCTGTAACTACACTTAGGTAATTACATACACATCTGAGGGGCCTCGTAGCCTGGTGGATAGCGTGCAGGACTCGTAATTCTGTAGCGCGGGTTCGATTCCCGCACCAGGCAGAAACAAATGGACAAAGTTTCTTTCAACCTGAATGCCCCTGTTACCTAGCACTAAATAGGTACCTGGGAGTTAGTCAGCTGTCACGGGCTGCTTCCTGGGGTGCGTGTGTGGTGTGGGGAAAAAAAAAGTAGTTCGTAAACAGTTGATTGACAGTTGAGAGCAAAGAGAAAGAAAGAGCCGAAAGAGCAAAGCTCAGCCCCCGCAAACACAACTAGGTGAATGCAACTAGGTGAATACACACACACAGCCCTTGGCTCATGAGCATTTTGGTCGGGGGTCGTAGTCCTAAGGGCCCGGGTTCGATCCCCGGCGGAGGCGGTAACAAATGGACAAAGTTTCTTTCACCCTGGTGCTTCTCTTCACATAGCAGTATATAGGTACCTGGGAGTTAGACAGCTGCTACGGGCTGCTTCCTGGCGATGTGTGGGTGTGTGTTAGAGAAAAAATATATGTACTAAATATAATAGAGGACAAATAGAAATGGTTAGATAGGCGGGGTCCAAGAGCTAAGATTCTGCAGACACTAGTAGTAAATATCTACACAGTACCCATATGAGTACCCATTACAATTAAGTACCCAAATGAGCCACATTAGAAAGAACTTTCTCAGTGTCAGAGTAGTTAACAGATGGAATGCACCAGGCAGTGATGTGGTGGAGGCAGACCCCATACACAGCTTCAAATACACATATGATTCCCGAGCCCAATAGGCTCAGGAATCAGAGAGACGGAGAGCCGAAGCTCAACCTCCGCAAGCACAACTAGGTGAATACACACGCACGAGGATTCTCAATCCCCTGTGTGTGTGTGTGTGTGTGTGTGTGTGTGTGTGTGTATGTGTGTGTGTGTGTGTGTGTGTGTGTGTGTGTGTGTGTGTGTGTGTGTGTGTGTGTGTGTGTATGTGTGTGTGTATGTGTGTGTGTGTGTGTGTGTGTGTGTGTGTGTGTGTGTGTGTGTGTGTGTGTGTGTGTGTGTGTGTGTGTGTGTGTGTGTGTGTGTATCATGACAGACAAAATAACCACCTTCCCCCATTCAAGACAGCCACAATGCGAGACAAAAGCTAATTACCAGTGGCTTTAAGCACAAAATAATGATGGCTGCTCAAGTGAGAGAAGTAAAACACCTTAAGCCCCTGAAAGGTCGCATCAATCATTACCTCCTCGCCTGCAGACAGTAATGGGAGGATTTCTAGAAGAGTTCCCCTTCAATAGTCTTGATAAGCACCCCGGTACCAATATATAAAAGGCTCTAGAAAACATATGATGGAGCCCGATGTGGAGAATTGTTCCTTTACAAAATTTATACATATATATATATATATATATATATATATATATATATATATATATATATATATATATTGTGACGGTAACGCGTTGGTGTTCGGCTGTTTCAAAAGCTAGGGGTATGGCCTCGTCACATAAAGAAAAAAAAAGAAAAAAGCTGGAACTTTCGTCTGTGGTAAGGTAATGGGAAGACACACAAAACACAAGTAAATTTAACAATGAAATTTTAATTATGTTAGAAAAGCAAAACATGAATAAAATTGGGCATAAAAACTGTAACAGATAAATCAAACAAAATAATAAGAATAATCACTGGCAAATGAAAAGTTACGTTAAGACAAGTGAATAATAGCAAAGTAAATTATATTAGTGCAAGAATATTGGCTTCAAGCTGCCACCTCCCTTAGTACACGTAAGCCAAGGCTTAGTCTACCAATGAGACGTGTCAACTTGTGTGGAGCACGATATATTCTGCCTTCCCTAGGTCGCGGTGGCCCAGACATCAGCTCGTGTGGCGGGTGGTGGGGCAGGTGCGACGGGCACCAGCCAATCAGCGACAGGCAGGCGATGGATAAGCAGTTTGCCGGTTTAACGGTGGCGGAGGCGAGCAGGGGCGCCGGTGCTGGATACGTTTTGCTCTGTGGCAAAACTTGTTGTTGTACTTGTTGGATATATCTTCTATATTAGTTGTTATATATATATATATATATATATATATATATATATATATATATATATATATATATATATATATTACATATATATATATATATATATATATATATATATATATATATATAGTAGTCAAAGGAAGTCTAAAAATCCAGTTTGGCAGCAAAATGTTGCTTCTGGAATATTTCCATATTAATTCTACTCATAGAAGAGTGGATAGAGCTTTAGCCTCACACGCTTGGGGACGGTGGTTCGAGTCCCCTAGAGCCCAGGTGAATGGAGTGTTTATTTCACTGCTGATTAGTCAGTGACCTTTTATGTAACCCTCCAGAGGACGATAGACCTTAAGCCCAAACAAAGCAAATAAAGTATAATTCACCGTGAATGAATTTTGTGTTTTGCATCATTAGTGTTGTGGTGGGAGGCAGGAGGCGACCCCTCCAGGCGGCGCGGGGGGAGCTACGCCCCCTCCGCTACACCAGCAAAACAGAGTATAAATTTACATACTCATTATATGAGGACTGAGCCACTTGCACTCGGCCGTGCAATTGCATTTTTTGTTGTTAAATAATTCGTCGTACTTATGTTGGCCGGAGTTGTGTCCTACAAAGGCTTTATTGCAGTGACAAAATCTGCATTTGTTCAGTATAGAGATTTAAGCTGACTTCAAGCGTATATAATATAGAGAGCGAGTTGTATGATCGTTAATAACATTTGCTCCATGATGCCCCCAACCACTTGGGCTGGACGGTAGAGCGACGGTCTCGCTTCATGCAGGTTGGCGTTCAATCCCCGACCGTCCAAGTGGTTGGGCACCATCTCTTCCTCCTTCCCCCCCCCCGTCCCATCCCAAATTCTTATCCTGACCCCTTCCAAGTGCTATATAGTCGTAATGGCTTGGCGCTTTTCCCTTGATAATTCGCTTCCCTTCCATGATGCCCGAGGGCCAGATTCACGAAAGCACTTACGAGCCTGTACATCTTTTCTCAATCTCTGGCGGCTTTGTTTGTAATTATTAAACAGTTAATGAGCTCCGAAGCACCAGGAGGCTGTTTATAACAATAACAACAGTTGATTGGCAAGTTTTCATGCTTGTAAACTGTTTAATAAATGTAACCAAAGCCGTCAAAGATTGAGGAAAGATGTACACGTTCGTAAGTGCTTGCGTAAGTGCTTTCGTGAATCTGGCCCCGAGAGACTAACTAGCAAGCTTAACCACACGAGTACAACTAGGTGAGTACAACTAGGTACAACTAGTTGAAACAGAGTACAACTCTGTTTCTCCATTTTCCTCTCCCCATTTTTAAATTATTAAAATGCACATTATATGTCATTATACGACTGTAATATAATTGTAATCAATGCCACCAGTGAATACCTGACATTCTATCCACTACTCAACAAACAACGTGAAATACGTGTTCAAAAATCAGCCAACAAAATTAACATGTCTATACGTCACAAACTCACCAAACCGACTGACTTAAATCCTGCATTCCTGGGAGATTGAACTCCTGGTGTCGGAAATCCAGACACCGGATTACTAACCGCCATAAGATGTTGTTAATTTATATTAGTTAGTCATAAAAGGATTATAGAGAACGTGAGATCCGTGACGTCATCAAAATATTCATTTATGCTCAACACCTAGCACGATAACTTGTAAATATACAATCCACTTTGAATTAATAGTAATAAATTAACGTAAGTTCAATAAATTAATATTTTAATATATTAAATTAACAAACAAAATCCTACTGGGAAAAAAACCGACTCTTGGCTCAAGTCGTAGGCGGTGCCAGATCTACTCCTAACGAAAAATTATGCCAAGTACTAGCTACAAACCCATCACTGGTAATGACCGAATACACAGCTATATCCCACAAATATCATCCAGGCTTCTATTATAGAATTGTTTTTATCTACAATGCAGTATCTGCTTGGCATACAGACTTTAGTATAGTTACGCTTCAAAACTTGGCAGCACTGCATCAGCTGATGGCTAGGGTCTAGACTCTAGACACCAGCTGATGTAATACTGCCAAGTACTCTTTGGTTTAACCGTCAAATCTATCATAACATATTTTTCTCCATACTAAAAAGCTACTCCTAAGATATGTTAATCGTGTATACTAGTCGCATAAGAATTTTACACACACTTGGGTCACTGAATAGAAATATACAACTTTCAAAACAAGATATGAAAATTAACTCTTAGTCTAATTTCTTAATGAATCAGTTCATATACATTTAATCTTATCTGCATATGTTATTCAAATTAAATAACGTCATTTCACAAAGCAAATAAATCAGATTAACTCAAGTCGCTGCCATGTCTTTCACAAAATTACAACCTACTGGATAATTGGCATTCGTCTACTTAAGGAACTTCCATCCAACAAAACATATACTCAAGATAAAATTAGCATATCTAGTCCTACAGCAACACTGAGGAACAATATGCAACAAAAGATATATTGGTGTGCAAATTAAACGTTTATGAATAGGCTTTCAAGTTACGCTTAGGCTCCAGCCCAGTCATAACAGGTTCTTGGCAGCTAACAAACACGTGCGGTGGTCTTGCCAGGTACCGTACCGATTGTGGGAGTCGTTGCCAGGTAACATAACAGGTGTGGGATCACTGATCTGTTTCAAGCTTGTTTGGTAAACAAGTGAGACGATTCATATTTGGATATAAACATGAACCTTCTCGCTTGGGGCAATGCGCGTTCTGTGGTTCCTTCAGTTCTTGTAGTTTTATGTTCTCAAATGCTTTATTGAGACTTAGAGTTGTGTCACAGACGCTCAAACTGTTGTCTCCCGCAGCTGGCAGCCCGGACCTTCCCTCCAGAGGCTCTCCTGAAGAAGACGCAACAGCCACGGTCCTTCCATCGGCCCCCTTCCCTCTTCCAGCAACCAACCGGTGGGTTCTCCATCTTCACCAGCCTACTGCGCCACCAGCTCCCTCCAACAACACCCTCACGGTCTGGGAACCTTGGGGATGATGCTGCATACTTCCCATTTATATATTAGTTTGAGTACTTTATGTTCCACCAAACTAGGATGCCTGTTTACGGGCTATTCATGCTCGTGCCACCTCTTGGGTGGCTTAATCTTTATCAATCTAGGATGCCTGTATTTACGTTCAGAGAGCATCAGCAAATCAAAGCGCGTGGCTTGTTCTAAGTGAAACAAGCAGTTAGTGGGACACATTAGTAGATGTTTGTGGTTATAGACCGCCAGGAGGCGTCAGTGCATCACTTTACCGCGGTGTCTTTGTATATAAGCCTAACTAAACATAAAAGTATACCACGATATTTTCCGACAATGTATCAATCACCAGAAGTGGAGGAAGACGCTCCAGGTGTAATGACCTCAAGCATTTTCACAGACCAACCAACAAAAACAAAACAAAAAAAAAATCGCACAAACAATCATTCTCGCTTAGAATCTAAAGATGAACTCTATAACAGGCGAGTATATAGATGCGGGTCTGTGCAGAATGTACTTTTGCTGTTGTTTGCACTTGACTTTGCTAAAAGTGAATGGCAAGAGCCAAGAGCCAAGTCTGTACCAAAGATAAGAGTACCTGTTCTAATCGCTCAAATCACTGATCACTATCTGCATGGTTCGGGAACATAAACAAAACATGTACAATACCTCATTAACGTAAGAGATGAACAATGACACTAACCTTTGTGTGCAATATTATTTATAGGGGCGTATATGTGAACTAAAACTTAACCATTGTAAATGGATTTACAATTACAATTTACGTTTCACTGGCCTATCACTTCCATCCACATTGTTAAACAGTCTATGACAAGACCTCATATGTCGAGGAATAGGAGTAAATACCTCGAGCGACAGGACAAAATAGGTCGAGCAACAGGGCAAAATAGGTCGAGCAACAGGACAAAATAGGTCGAGCAACAGGACAAAATAAGTCGAGCAACAGGACAAAATAGGTCGAGCAACAGGACAAAATAGGTCGAGCAACAGAACAAAATAGGTCGAGCAACAGGACAAAATAGGTCGAGCAACAGAACAAAATAGGTCGAGCAACAGAGTCAGGTAAGTTGATACACTCGACAACAGGGTCACCCAAGTGAGGTTCTCTAAAAGAACTTAGATTTAAGCAGCAAATTTTAGACTAAAAGCAAAAACAGAACCGTTTAACCTAAATTTTCCTTAATGAAAATAACACTCTTAAGATTTTCATAATGTAACGCTGAGTTCATTATATAGTTAAATGATGATAAACATGTTTCAATACTTGGAAGTTTACCAGTAATATTTTCTTTAGAGAATATCGACTAAAGATTTCATAATTGTTTAAATTGTGCTACTTTTTTAAATTTAAACAAAACTACTACTGAAATTTTTATACTTTTGGTCGATAATTTTACTTTACACAAAATAACGGCAAAACCACGCACAGGCACACATAGATACATACATACACACATATATACATGCTGTCAGCTTAATACCTACTCGTCCTGGGTTCGAATCCTAGGCAGGGCGAGACAGTTTATTAAGCCATCTTACGCCCACTGCCACTGTTCACCTAGCAAGAATCAGGTACTTGGCTATTAGTCGACTGTTGTGGGTCGCCTTCTGACGAATGGTCAATACTGCTTATAATCGAGGAAAACTCGAATTTCTCCCAAATTATAAGATAGGCGAACACCATACAACCGCACCCACCCCATCCAGAAACACACATTCCGCTTGACTATACTGTAGTGGAGTAATAATCTCTAGCCTCGGATCCTTCATCCGAATTACCAACTTAGTAAATGAGATTGTACCTACACCCGCTCCCACTCATCCACACTTAGGAGCCTAACTTTACCAAACAGTCAGGTCAAGCAGCCTCAGAGTCTGCTGCGTTAATGCAGATGAAGTAGCAAACAAGGCGGAAATACTGAGATAATTGGGAAGATGGAGCCTAACATGGAAGCAATGATGGAAATTAAGCAGTCATGAATACAAATTACTTTTTTTAGTGTATAAAACAGCAAAAAGCTACGAATATAAGTGTGAAATTATTAATGCAAAGCCTATCACAGGAAAAATCAATTTGGCACAGGAGTAAGGGAAACAGAGAATGGTGCGGGTGGTGATCTACAGGTATTAAGACGACACCAGGAAACCCAAGCAAGAATATGATGAGACAAAAACAGCCAGCATAGAAATCCTCCAAGACGGTACAGAAAAAGTTTACAAACTTAAACCAAAGTTACTAGTAATATGTCACTTCAACCATAGGAAAATACACAGACAATGAACGCCAGGAATGGGAGGAAAATTGCCTTAGCAAAATTAAGGCAGCAGGAAGGAATTTTTCAAAGACAACAAGCAAGGGGCAACACGAGATGCCATTCCTGCCAGACTGAACCTAATATTTGAACCTAATATTTACATAGGAGAACTAAACCCTACGCCAGAAGATGAGGAGACGACGACGTTTCAAATATTTATATAAAATGAAGCAGACATAGATAATATGAAATTACAAACCAGGGAAGTTAGAGAGGATGACAAACAGACAAGCCTATGGTAAAGGATATTACCAGAAAGTCAGAATGCCTAGCGTGAACATCATAGAAAAGAAAATTCGGAGATGAATCTCCTCAGGAAATGATTAATTACATAACAAGCAAATGCAAAGATGCGCAGAGTATATGTTTACTCACTTTAAGACCTGAAACAGTAAAGTACAAAATCAAACATTGTACAACTTAGGTATACCTAAAGGTAGAATGGAGGAGCAAGAGGCCATGGCAAATATAGGGAAGGGAATCATAACTACAAGAGAAAGCAATCAAACCACATGACTAAAAAGAGAGGCAAGGATGAAGTGTGAAAATGATATAGTGAAAAGTGAAAAGTCAACAAAAGCTTCTGCAGCACAAACACATCAGAAGGAAAATGACAGCAAATAAGTAATCAGACTAAACAAGAGAAAACAGTCGCCGAGAACGACAAGGAAGTATGCGAAGTACTACATTTAAGTTACCAGGGCGTATTCAATAATGAAACAAAACTCCCGGGGGATCTTAGAAGTGCATTACTTGATCAGTGAGCTACAGAGGAAAGAAGACACCTGGCGCAACTGGACAATAAAAACGATGGGACCAGAAGAAATCTCCCTATGTATCCTGAGGTAGCAAAGATACCGAGCCATTCCCTTACAATGCTTTTCAAATCTGAACTTGAATGAATTACCGTAAATATGTAAGTCAGCTAACATGACCCCTAATTAACACAAAAGGAGGAAGAGATGCTCCAACTGTTATTGACACATTCCTTGCAAGGTCCTGAAGATATTCTCAAGATATTCGCACTCCTGACCCCAGCAATGCTTCATCTAAAGATAAATCATGTCTAACGAATTTATTCGAGTCCCACAACCCAATGAAAATGACAAATTTGAAGAGTGGGCTAACGGTATATTCCTTGATTGATAGAAGCGCAAATGTGGGGCAGTGGTAACTGGCTCGCTACACGCCTCGCGAGTGATCAAGGCCAGGTTCGAACCCTGGGCAAGAAGGATCAGTGCTGACAGAGCGGCATCGATCCTTAGCTGTGTCGCTCTTGCAATCGGCGACCTGTAAACCGATTGGCGGCCGCATTTTAGGGAAAACAAGTAAAGTGAGGCTTAAGGTAAAGTGAAGAAAGGGAAAGCTAACTAAGACCGGCTAACAAACAAGTCGTCTTCTGTATCCACGTACAAAACAAATAAATGTTTGATTTAGTCACGCAAAAAAACAAGTCCCCATGCAAATATTAGAGCAATGCTTGTGTAACTGGTAAAGTACTAGAGTGAGGGGGAATACCTCTCTGGTAAGACTCAGACGGTAATAATGAGAGAAGAAAGTAAAGTAAGAGTAGGGACAGAAGTGGTGTGCCACAGGGCTCAGTAATGAGGCCCATTCTCTCGTTGCTGTGTGTCAATGACCTGGCAGAGAAATAGGTAATTCATATTTCGGTTTGCCGATGATGGAAAGGTGACGAGAGTTATGAAGGAAGACGGTGGGAGACTACAAAGACACATGGATGCACTGCAACATTGGTCTGAATGATGGTTTGTTTTACTTCAGACTGAACAGTAGTGGGAGGAAGAAATTCACAGGAGCAGTACAGGCTTAAAAATAATAATAACAAAAAAAAAAATTCCTGAAACAGAACCGAGAAAGTTTTTAAAATTTACAAATCTCTTAACTTGCTACCTAAGCAAAAAAATCAGCAAAAACGTCTGCAGCATATGCGAATTTGGCATATATTCTATGCACATAAAGAGTCCTATAGAACATTATAAACAAGTAATGTAAGACCAGCACCTTAATATGCAGCCCCAGTCTGTAATCCCGACCTTCAAAACAAAACTAAAGAAAGTTCCGTCATTGAGTAGTTGAGAAAGCTTAATCTCACAGCGTTGAAGTAAGCAATTCACATAATGTCATATTGAGCGAATATTTCAGTGGACAAAGTTGCACTGTTCAAAATGAGTAACAAGAGTCCTAGAGAACACGGGTGGAAGCTTGGGACGCACAAGAACCGGAGGAATATCATAAAACTAGTGCAAGAGTAAGTGCAAACGGAATGGGCTACATGAACATAGTGCTAAGTTGAGCTCAATAAGCAACTTCAAAAGCTATTATGCCGAGAAGCTTGAGCAATAGAAGTAGATTTAACAAGTGACTTGGGGTACAAAAGGCTGGCTAAGGAGCTCGACCCTGCAAGAGAAGAGACAAAACTTAATTTTACATCACTAGAGATTAGACGACTAGGGGAACATGATGAAATATTAAGGCCAGAGTGCAACTGTACACACCATAACGCTCGGGAACTCTGTAAAACCTTCAATTATTCACACGTTTCGGGTAAGTATAAAGGCTAAGAGGAAACAAATTAATATTTCATGGCGCTGTTATTTTTGTCATTTACAGAACTGTAGCGCAGAGTTTCGATTCCCGCGGTAATTGAAAAATTTGGGAAAGCTTCCTTTTGCCTGATACTTCTGTCCACCCAGCAGATGATAGGCACCCGGTTGGTAGACAACTGTTGTGCCGTTGGCCTAGCCCCTACGGAGACTTCGACAGGTGTGCTAGGCTTCGTGTACCCAGCAATGGGAGGCATTGGAAATTTGACGAGTTTCTGGAGTTACAACTATAATTCGGCTCCTCTTGACCTGCCACTCCGTAAACAATCCAACCTCTTAACTAGAGGCGCACGAAATAAAGTAATTATCAAAAAGGCGGCGTCAAGCCAGGAAAAATATGTATTTACAACAGCTGGATATGCAAAAAGCCCTAAAGATTACTAAAGATGCTAATACCAGAACAAACGTAGACAAGGTGAGCTATATAACAATGTACCGGATTTACCAAGGGTTCGATCGAGGGACATTATGAAAGTAAAACATACAATAATTCTGAACATTGGGACATTCTACAAGGAGGTAGGTGGGACATTCTACAAGGAGGTAGGTGGGACATTCTACAAGGAGGTAGGTGGGACATTCTACAAGGAGGTAGGTAGGTGCATGATGAATAAGTGCAAGAATGCAGTTTAGGGGCCTCGTAGCCTGGTGGATAGCGCGCAGGACTCGTAATTCTGTGGCGCGGGTTCGATTCCCGCACGAGGCGGAAACAAATGGGCAAAGTTTCTTTCACCCTGAATGCCCCTGTTACCTAGCAGTAAATAGGTACCTGGGAGTTAGTCAGCTGTCACGGGCTGCTTCCTGGGGGTGGAGGCCTGGTCGAGGACCGGGCCGCGGGGACACTAAAGACCCGAAATCATCTCAAGATAACAAGATAAAAAGTAGCAAAACGTTGTTAGGCGTCCTGCTCCTGCGTCAAGCGGCTTTGTGTGATCACTTTTCCCATCGCCTATTGTGGGGTTACGAACCCAAGCAACCGACTCTTATCACTCTGATGCATAATAACGTGAATATTTAAATGTCGATTTTCACTGAGGCAGTTGAGGAAATTCTGTGTGGATTTGTAGAACAAGGGTAATATGACCTGATGAAGCTGCCACGAGGGTAATATGACCTGATGAAGCTGACACGAGGGTAATATGATCTGATGAAGCTGCCACGAGGGTAATATGACCTGATGAAGCTGACACGAGGGTAATATGGCATGATGAAGCTGCCACGAGGGTAATATGACCTGATGAAGCTGCCACGAGGGTAATATGACCTGATGAAGCTGCCACGAGGGTAATATGACCTGATGAAGCTGCCACGAGGGTAATATGACCTGATGAAGCTGACACGAGGGTAATATGGCATGATGAAGCTGACACGAGGGTAATATGGCATGATGAAGCTGACACGAGGGTAATATGACCTGATGAAGCTGACACGAGGGTAATATGGCATGATGAAGCTGACACAAGGGTAATATGACCTGATGAAGCTGACACGAGGGTAATATGGCCTGATGAAGCTGACACGAGGGTAATATGGCCTGATGAAGCTGACACGAGGGTAATATGGCCTGATGAAGCTGACACGAGGGTAATATGGCCTGATGAAGCTGACACGAGGGTAATATGGCCTGATGAAGCTGACACGAGGGTAATATGGCATGATGAAGCTGCCACGAGGGTAATATGACCTGATGAAGCTGCCACGAGGGTAATATGACCTGATGAAGCTGCCACGAGGGTAATATGACCTGATGAAGCTGACACGAGGGTAATATGACCTGATGAAGCTGCCACGAGGGTAATATGACCTGATGAAGCTGACACGAGGGTAATATGACCTGATGAAGCTGACACGAGGGTAATATGACCTGATGAAGCTGACACGAGGGTAATATGACCTGATGAAGCTGCCACGAGGGTAAAATGACCTGATGAAGCTGCCACGAGGGTAATATGACCTGATGAAGCTGACACGAGGGTAATATGACCTGATGAAGCTGCCACGAGGGTAATATGACCTGATGAAGCTGACACGAGGGTAATATGACCTGATGAAGCTGACACGAGGGTAATATGACCTGATGAAGCTGCCACGAGGGTAATATGACCTGATGAAGCTGCCACGAGGGTAATATGACCTGATGAAGCTGCCACGAGGGTAATATGACCTGATGAAGCTGCCACAAGGGTAATATGACCTGATGAAGCTGACACGAGGGTAATATGGCATGATGAAGCTGACACGAGGGTAATATGGCATGATGAAGCTGACACGAGGGTAATATGGCATGATGAAGCTGACACGAGGGTAATATGGCATGATGAAGCTGACACAAGGGTAATATGGCATGATGAAGCTGACACGAGGGTGATATGGCATGATGAAGCTGACACGAGGGTAATATGGCCTGATGAAGCTGACACGAGGGTAATATGACCTGATGAAGCTGACACGAGGGTAATATGACCTGATGAAGCTGACACGAGGGTAATATGGCATGATGAAGCTGACACGAGGGTAATATGGCATGATGAAGCTGACACGAGGGTAATATGGCATGATGAAGCTGACACGAGGGTAATATGGCATGATGAAGCTGACACGAGGGTAATATGACCTGATGAAGCTGACACGAGGGTAATATGACCTGATGAAGCTGACACGAGGGTAATATGACCTGATGAAGCTGACATAAGGGTAATATGGCCTGATGAAGCTGACGAGTGGGAGGGGAGGGGAGGGAGGAGGAGGAGAGGTAGGACAAGGAGTCATAACCCAACACAAAGATTCCTGTCAGCTCAATTCTACATGCTCCAAAACCATGACTCGAGCCACTATTATTAATAATTCATTTTGTCAGGCGCAGACAGCCGCTATGTGTGTGTGTGAGAGTATATCGAGGTCTCCCTGCCCAGGATGCAACCCCATAAGCCGACTCCAGTGGACCGATTTACTGCTAGGTAAACAGAGGTATGAGGCAATAAGGAAATGTGCAAGTTTCCGTCTCGGCCGAGATGGCAAATCGACTCGAGAACGAACCAAATTCTACTTTTTAGAGCACATTATTTAACGAAAGCATTTGTAAATTGAGAGATTGATCCAATATCTAAGACTTTGGCTTTCACATTATATGCAAAGTACAAATCAAAATTACGCCACGAAACCTATGCATCACCATCATTTCCCCAGAATATTCAAAACTTCCTTAATTAATGTCATTCATTAAGTCGGTACGAGATCAGGAGGATATGACCTGTCACTAACCCAACTGTGTGGTTCCCAAACCAAGAGCGAGCGTCTTAAAACAACCTCAAACTGTCACTAAGAACTTACCTGGGAGAGAAGAGCTTCTGTTGGCCATGTTGTTGTTTACGTGCTGCTGGTGACGTCACGTGGGGCGGCGACTCTTCCGTCCTCTCCTGACAGCGGTCAACACCTCCACGGGGCACCACGTGCTCTTCTCAATGACCAGGTGAAGCACGACAACTTGGTGCTAATTAGCAGATAATCATTCATCTTGGAGGGAAGCTTCATTAACGCTAGGCTTCTCATACATTTCGACGGGTGTGTGAGAGAAGTCACTGTTACCAGCGGCCACTTGAAATTTTCTTTTTTTCAGTCACTAAAGATTAGTTATGTGTCAAGCTTGCGCTGCCCTGTGGCTTAAGCTCCAGCAGTTACTTGCATCACCTGGTATGATACATTAAGAGATTATGGGGGTCATAGAGATTATCCAGGCCCCGAGCAGCAGCCGACCACTAGCACCTCCTCCTCCAGGCGTCTGCTCAACACTATCTCCGTTTTCATCTACTTCTCGTTTTCTCTCATTTGAGTGGTTCATTAACAAACTTTTTTTTCTATTTTGTCAAGTTATCAATATAGCGCAAGAAGTACTAGGTTAACTATAGCTTTTGTCTACACAGTTTTGTACATTTCAAATTATTATTCAATTTGCTTTTGGAATAGTCAATGGTTACCGCAGTATAGTCGACCTGGAAGGTCCCAGAGTACAATCCCATTTTCGAAAGGCACCAAGTCGGGGATGCTATGTAGCACCGACAAAAGTGCGGGATATTCACGAGGCGCTAAATATCACTAAGGATGCAAATAAGAGATGATTTAGACAATTTTTCCATTCATCTGATGCGTCTGTTCATACGGCAAATATACTCGCTACACTAGGTATCCACGAGTTACGCAGCTGTTGTGAATTGCATTCTGGAGGGGTTAATAGGCGTTCTAGATGGAACACTAAGCCTAACAGGCTTCTTGGCCTCCGATTAGAAAAATTATTTATATTGTACCCCGGTACAGCACACCATCCCCTCAACACGGCGCCCCAGTCCTCAATACATTAAAATGTAAAAGTAACATCTGACCAGCATCCCAGGCCTCAACACTACATAGTTCACATACATATGCAGCAAACACCCGTTCAAGTCTCCTCCTTCGCACAACATTCCCGGCAATTTTGTACTAAAATGTCCAGCCATGTAGTGGTCAGCCGGGTCAAAAATCATCAGATACGTGTCTACTTACGAAACCTCTTAATCTT
This sequence comes from Procambarus clarkii, assembly GCF_040958095.1. NCBI lineage: Eukaryota > Metazoa > Arthropoda > Malacostraca > Decapoda > Cambaridae > Procambarus > Procambarus clarkii. The sequence goes on from NC_091225.1 coordinate 21,281,483, forward strand.
TCCTAGATCACGGCAGAGTTCAGGAGCCAGGCACTACGAGATTGTTTAATAGCCACCAATTGCAAAGCCTCGGAACCTCAATTTTTTTTTTAAGTATATAAACCCACCATAATTACCATGTAATATTTCGCAGGAGGTTATGCATACTTTTCACACATCCTGATTCTGATCATTTGGTCAGGGCGAGGCACCATGTCTGCTCTGTACCACTCTGGAAACACTGATGTGAGTAATGTAACTACGTAATCTGTTTAAAGCACAACTCGTACCTGCTCTTGTGAGAACTGGTTTTGACAACCGAAATATATTACAGTAGTCATTTTAGCCTTGGTATAGACGACAATGCATGGTCCAATTTTTATAAATTTTCTTAAGCGACATTTAAATATCTATGAAATTTTTTTAAACTTTCCCATAATTCTTTAAATTATTTAAAAAAAATTCTTGCGATTAACAAAACTATTTAAAGGAAAGAGGGAGGGGGGGGGGGTTTAAGAGAACAAAATTCTTCCGACAAAAAGGCTAGAGAATGTTAGAACATTAAGAACAAGTAATTATTAAAATAATATTAAGAACAAGACATCCTAAGAATGAAGGGAAGTGAAGGGAAGATCCTGGGGAGAGGCATGTAATTATCAAAAGAAGGCACCAAGCCGGGGTGGCTATGTAAGTAAGTAAGTAATTATCAAAAGAAGGCACCAAACCGGGAAGGCTATGTAGCACCATCAAATACGCAAAATAATCAGAGGGCGCTAAATATCACCAAGGATGCCAATACAAGAACAAAAACGCATAAGGCGAACGATATCAAAAGTATCCGAGTCACCAAGAATTCTATCGAGGGACAGGTGACCGCGAGGGGCGGTCGGAAAGCAAGACACACGCTCGTCCTGGAAGTCAGGACATTCAAGAAGGACATGCACGACCGTAAGAGGGACAATGCAACTAGGACAATAAGGAGCAGGGGGGTGGCTATGTAGCACCGTCAACACTGCGGAATATTCAGGCGCTAAATATCATCGAGGATGCCAGTAGAACAAAAATGCACAAGAACAAGAAGCCAGGGTTGAAGTGCAATTCTCTAGTGACAAACCACGTATTTAACCTCCTGAACATTACACCCAGGCAACTTACAGCACGATATACTTTACAAAAGTAAAAGTTTGACTCTGAAATAAGCTTTTTGTAGGGTATACCTTTTATTCTCCGCTCATGGGGGTGACCACTCCATGTACTTTAACTTTTTCACGTGTTATGCAAGACTATACACCCGAAGCCTACTGACCAGTCACGTATGACTCCATCCTGGGGCAATTGTTTGTCTCTTCACACTATGTAACCCTTCATGCGTGACGAAGATATTCATTTATGCTCTTATTTATGCAAAGAAACTATTTTGAGCAATAATTATCAAGCGCAAAGCCAGTAAAGCCATATAGCACCGCCTGTATTCGAGACATTTCAAAGTGCCTGTATATCACGCATGAGTTCACTACCAGAGGAACCTTAATCCGGCACTTTGGCTGAATGTAGTATCTTAACATGAAGACTAATTGGTATTACTACTTAATCGATCTTTAACAGTTATGTCGCCAATCGGTATAAAGTAAGTAATTATCAAAAGAAGGCACCAAACCGGTAAGGCTATGTAGCACCATCAAATGTGCAGAATAATCAGAGGGCGCTAAATATCACCAAGTATGCCGTTACGAGAACAAAAACGCACAAGGCGAACGATATCAAAAGTATCTGAGTCACCAAGACAATCGGTATAGACCGACATTTCAAAATAGCCTCGTGCAACTATTATTTACATGAGTTTAGCTTTAAAGTTTTTAATTTTCTTTGAAGCGCTACACATTTCTCAATGCAATTTCATGGCAAACTTTAGTAAACATACATTGCCAATTTAAACCTTCGATTGTATCAAGTGCTTCAAGGTTAAGGATACTTTAAATCTGCACAGTATGTTCACTCAAGCTATACAGTAAACCGAGTTTGGAAATTAATCCAAACTTAAGACTTTTTAATTCAGATTAACAGGGATGAAAAAAAAAACTACCACCTGCTTTGAGTTTTTTTTTTATAGGCTACCTCCACACTTCAATCTTTACAGTCTTTGGCATTTATTTAATCTTAAATATTAAAATAATTTTACGTCAGCCCAAATATTCTTAGACCAAGACGTCGTGGAATGTGGAGATCAAAACGTGCAGGTCAGGTTGCTTTCCGGCACAGCCACACCTTTCATCACCAGGTGATAGACTTTTACAGTGGTGGTGGTGGTGGTGGTGGTGTTGGTGTTGGTGTTGCGGCCCAGCAAGAGGTACTGGTCCATCACGCCCGGGAACCTTTTAGCGGGGATCCTGAAGTGCTGTACCCACGATACTCTCGGGACGCTCAGTTCTGTCCAAAGCTTTAGCACCTCGCCTGAAAGTGTGAAACAGGTTGGCTTTTGTTATTATACACAAAAATCTTAAAATATGTAATCTTTAAAAGAGAAAAGGGGGGGGGATAAATGAAGATACATTTGAATACAAAATTAATCTACTTTGATATTTAACAACCGGCCGGATGCAGTACAAAATTTAACAGACTATAAATTACACAATAGTGACGTTACAGTAGATTGTATCGAGGACGAATTGTAATTCACCCCCCCCCCTTTTAATGCAGAGCTTTGGGAATAAAGTATGAAAACACACCAAGCTGGGAAGACTACATATCCTGGCGATAGATTATTTCTGTAGATAATTTTATCGAGAGGGGGAGCCAGTAAGGGAATTTTAAATTACTTTGCAGCAAAATCCAAGCACATGTTGCGTGTAATTACATCGGGAAGAGATTTTTTTCCGAAGTGATACGTCGGTACAAGCCAGAAAATCTTCACAAAGCAATTAGAAGTTTGTCCTAAACTAATTTAAAAATAGATCTAGCAGTACTAGGATATTCTGGGTTACCATTATGTACGAAATCACCAGATACTGGTAGATATGGCCGACTAGGGCGGTGGTACGAGACCTCCCCAGTGGGACGTTGAAAAGGTGGAAAATTAATATTTGGAGGCCTTTACATCACCATGGGCAGGAGGTTCTGCACATCCTGACAATAGCTCCGTGACCGGATAACCCCATCAAAATCAAATCAAGGCACCAAGGTGGAAAGAATTACACCTAGATATCAGAAAAGACCAATGTGATTTCTAGTTATACAACTCGTTAAAAATCTTACCAGTTAATGTGAAGACTAAAGGACAGAGTTTGTCTTGCGTGACGACTAAGACTATAGAGCCCGAGGCAGCATTACCTGCGAAGAACACCGTCAGCTCCCCAGGTGTGGTCAGGACTTGGACAGCCACACACACTACCTTCTCATCCTTAACGTTGTATACCTGCAGACATAGGAAGGTTATGTTTAGCCATTAAGGAGGCGACAGTGTACACAAGTACATGATTTTACACTTTGCCAAATGTTGATATCTGGTAAATTTTTTATAACCTTCAGCGTGTGTATAGGCTCTTTAAATGTACGCGTTGAGACTACGAGGAAGAGAAGAAGGGTGTTGTCCCTGACGTAGAAGCGGGCCTGGTGGATGGTCGAGAGGGGCAGGTGGAGGGTGGTAGAGAGCTCCCCATTGACGAACACACGGCCAGTGCTGCCCCGGCTGGTCCAGTATACCACGACCCCCTCACTACGCAACACCGACACCCCAGTATCTGCAGTGGCACATGCAATATCAAACTTTTTAAAGCTTCGTCAATTCCAATAAGCCCGATTTTAATATTTAAGGTAGAGAAAAAAAATGCTTCACAACATGTATTTTACAAATTACAGCAAACTAACACATTAAATAGTCCATGCATGAAAATGTACCTCTTTTCAGTCACTTAAATTTGCTTTGCAGAAATTTTAAAAAATTTCCAAACACTCATATGCCTAAAGGAAATTTATGCCATGTAAAATGTAATTTTCCCCATTCAACGATGCTTAAACTTTAAAGCAATCTTTCTACGCGTTACCATTTTACATCACATAACAACCAAGCATTGCAATTTAGGCCTACAAGAAATTTAAAATTTTCTATCTTCACGATTTATTCTGCAGACCAGGAAAACAATTTATTTAACATTGATACTCCAATACCTAGGACGGGGTTTCGAGAGCTGGAGAACATAAAAACTAACCTGCAGGGGGAGAAGTCTTCAATTGTTCCCAGGTGCTATTCAGCGGCAGGTACGTGTAGGTTGTAGTAGAGTAGAGTCCGTGTACATGCAGGAGAGGTCCGGTAGGAAACTCCTCACTCGACAAGTGCTCACCTTCTGCTAACACTTGCAACACCTGGTGATAAGTTGCAAAAAGTCAATCTTATTCCTTTGCTTCCTCCCTGAAAACTAGCTTTATTGCATTCTTAAAGGCTTTAGAAGCTAGTAAATATTTCGCTACCAAATAAAATCTTCCTTTTAAAAGAAACTATGTTGCAAAATGAACCGTTTTGCAAGACTTCAAGACCTAATATTCACACAAACACCACTTCTCCAACCAAATCTAAGCCTTTAACACGTTTTATGCCTCGCATGTTATTGCTACAGCTCTCGACCCCCCCTCCTCCCCAACAGGTCACACTATCAGTGCAATACTGACAGATGCCCTGGCCACCTTATCTTTCCATAACTATAAACCATAACCGAGCGTCGGTATTCTTTTAGTCTATGAAAATCTAAATATAAACGTTTAGGATAATTACTAGAGGCCTATACAGTTGGCATTAGATGCCTTAATATTAATAAAGTCAGTAAATCTTAAGTTTATTTAACATTTGCCATGCCAAGATTTAGGGGATAACTACACCATATAATACACCAAATAAAAGAAAGTCTTACCACAAAATCAGATTTAGTGACAATCCATACCGTAGAATTTCTGTTATTACACGAATTGGCTGTAGACGACGCCGCCATTACCAAATACACCTATCAAAAGAATTATATTGTAATACAAGATTATGTATAAACCATCTTAGATCCATCATTAACGACTACCGCAAAACTGACCTTCTCCTGCACCTGCAGTAGCTGCCAGTCGTTACCTTGGCCACCATCCAGCCTTTGGTACCTCACGAACGAGTCCGTTTGCGACTCCCACACGAACACGTCCGAGTAACACTCACCTTCGTAGCTCACTATCAAGTAGGTAGTTTCCCAAGCCTGCACGAGGTAATATATTTAATTTGTTGCAAATCAGCAATACGGTCTAATAATTCGTCAGTATTAACGCTAATAATGAAAATGCTTACAGTAAAAGAAATTGAAGAGCGACGCAGTTGAGGTATTTCCTGGTCATACAGATGTGTGAAGTAATCTGCTTCATAAGGGGAGTTCTGTAGACCCTTGTACAGGGAAGCTATGGGTTCACACAGCTTCGTGTATTTGGTCTGAAAATAAATGCGAGAAATACATTTAGTAAATGTGTAGATGTAAAGATTTTAATTACTATCTTGAGATGATTTCGGGGCTTTATAGTGTCCCCGCGGCCCGGTCCTCGGCCAGGCCTCCACCCCCAGGAAGCAGCCCGTGACAGCTGACCAACACCCAGGTACCTATTTTACTGCTAGGTAACAGACTTCAGGCGACAAAATCCATTTTTACATACTTCGAAGCACATTAATTCGGTCCCAGATGATACGAATTTTTCACATTAAGTAAAACTATACGAGTAGTGTATAATAACGTACGTATTTAGCAATTTTACATTGTCAAGATTAAGGCCGTGCACCAGGTAACAGTATTTACAACCATGTATATGGAGCAGATGGGCGTGGGTCTACCTCAGGAGAGTACACAACCCAGGAAATGCCATAAGGAGGTAATTTACGCACGATTCTGAACGTAAAGATTTGTTTTACCTTTCTATTCGGAGGGGTGCGGGGGTGGCAAGTTGCTAGCCAATGGTCAGCAAAGTTTCACTCCCTACAAACCTACAGTTTACAGACATTGCACGTTGGAGATTCAGTAATAAATCTCTTGCACTAAAAATAATATTTTGGAGCCAACATTTACAATTTTTACCATGTCTACAAACTGTAGCAGACAAGTTATTTACTATCAAACATCAGAGGTTCAAGTGGCAAAGAATTACGGATTCGTTACAATCTGCCATATTTAGAGGTAATACCGTTACAGTTCGTAATCCCAAATATCTTTAGAAGTGCATCTTAAACATTTATGTTATCACTTTAAAGTATCTTAAAACCGGCGCCTACTCGGTCGGACCGAGGGAGCCGGTCGGCCGAGCGGACAGCACGCTGGATTTGTGATCCTATGGTCCTGGGTTCGATCCCAGGCGCCGGCAAGAAACAATGGGCAGAGTTTTTCACCCTATGCCCCTGTTACCTAGCAGTAAAATAGGTACCTGGGTGTTAGTCAGCTGTCACGGGCTGCTTCCTGGGAGTGGAGGCCTGGTCGAGGACCGGGCCGCGGGGACACTAAAAAGCCCCGAAATCAAGATAACCTCAAGATAAGATACTCCTAAACGAACAACTGTATGTGGTCTGCAGTAGCCATTAACCAAAGTTAAAATAAATATCAAACATTTTAGTGATCTATCCGATGAAAAGAATTAAGCTTCTAAAAACTGTAATTAAAATGCCTACAGGGAAGGGGGGGATTCTTTTGGCAATACCCTCTACAAGCTGAAGGAACTAGTGTCGTGAAGTCACTACACGCAATGTACCACATACTTTAAAGGAGTGTTCCAAGATCGTCCTTAAACCCCCCCCCCCCCATCCACAACCGTTCTCGCACTTTTAGTCAATATTGACTTATTTAATACGTGCATATGTGACTAATTATTGTGAATATTTTAATTTACCTTTAAAAGCTTCATAGAAAATACCGACCTTACCTAACCTTCTTAGTATGTTAAGATAAGCATCTTATTGCTTCGCAATTACAATTATTACTTAACCTATTATACTTATTTAATAAGTCAATATCAACTAAAAGTGCGAGAACGGGTTGCCACACAATTTAAATTACAAACCTTGAATTCTTCCGTAATGTTGTGGAACATCGCCAAGGCAGTTGTGCTTTCTTTATATGCCCGAGCCACGTCCAGTTCATCTACAGGGCCAAGGGACACTAGACCTTCCTGTTTTAGAGAAATTTTACTAAATATTTTAATCCACTTCTATTAACAAGCTTAGGTATACACAGCAATGAGCTGCTACCCCAATTCTATAGGAGAGATTACACAGTAGATCAAACTAAAACCTTTACCTTCATGGTAATGTGAGAATTGAAGATGAAGCGAGCATCAACAGTCAAGGGCGTATCGACATACCAAGCGTTCTTGTACAGATCCGGCAGGTAGACATAGTTGATCACTTCCGTGGTGCTAGTCAGGTTCTCTGTCGTCAGAAGGGACGTAAACTTCACACCGCCTGCCGAGGGAAGGGAATTTAGAACCATATTTAACAATCACTGCTGGATAGACTCCCAAGATGTCATGGTTAACTACCTGATATTACAGTGTTTCTGTCCAAGAGGATCGCTTGATCAGCCAGCTTTACTGCCACCTGGCGCCCAATACGCCCACCGACCTGCAGGTTGCCGGCCACCACCAGCGTCCCAGAGACAGTCATCGCTCCAGTCACTGTCTGGCCGCCCACGCTCTGACAAGCCATATTCAAACATTAACAATTAAAGAAATAGTCTCAAACCTTGCTGAGGTTCCGTCTTGTTATCTGATCAAAACCTTCATTCTGAAGTGGTTACATTTATAATTTGAGAGGTTCACTTGAAAAGTACAGTACATATATTTCCGTGTCTAACAGTATAGCTAGCACGCTATACTAAAGTACAGAAAACGCATTGCAAACACCAAACTAAATTTGTAACCATTTCAGCCAGAATTTAAACGAATCATAAACCTAAACGGGTATATAGCAATTTAATCATGTTTTAGGCCTGGTCTAATTATGTTAAAGTTATTACGTTAAAGGATGCCTGGTCGGGAACAGGTGACGTCAAGCCCTGAAATCATACAAAGGTAACCTCATCGTAGGCATTAAGTGTGTAGCATTTAGCCAAGAACTAGAAAGCCAACATATTGCAAATACTATTACAAGATTAGGACGAGACAGCAGTATGACTAACTGTACCACGAAGGTAAGGTAATTATCAAAAGAATGCACCAAATAACTATATACCACGAGCCTTCTCAAACATCTTTTTGCACACTCCCAGCCTAACTCGAGGCTGCCCCTCCCCTCAGCTTTCCATTTAAAGCAAAATTATTTACCAAGAATTCATGAACACGGGACAAATATATTTATACCTCTGACTGGGCAAAACCATTTGGTGTGCCAGAGACATCAACACTGCGAACCATTTTGTCCGTTAAAATTACTTTAGTCTTAATTACTCCATAAATGTATCATCTAGTACCACTGGATGAGCAAGGATACACCAAAAGTATGGAGGAGTGAGTGTAGAGGGGCCGAAAACTAGCCACACCTTCCTATTGTATACTCTTGTACAAATGTCACTTTACTAGACGCCAATATAATCTAGCAGCGTGTTTCCATATTCGAGATGCTACACAACTATTGCATTTTACAGTGTGAAGAAACTTACCAGCATTGTATTAGCCTCCTCCCTAGTAAGATTGAAAGAATTGACCTTCCCTGCCACACTGATGTACGTGGTCCTTATGTTACCAAAGGTGGCAGAGAACTTCATGTTTTGGTCTGTGCTTGTGGTCAGGTACTCTTGGGCCACGTTGTAGGAGTTCAGCAACACTGCCTCCAAGTTCCCTACTACAGATATACCGTTCACAAATACCTGGAAATAATGGTACTTCGAAAACATCACGGCGAAAAAAAAAAAAAAAAAAATTAGAGCGAAAGGGGTATTACAAGTTATTTGTCAGTTTAACCCCTTACATGTCCTTGCAATCAAATGGATAAAACTGTGCCGCTTAAACTGACAAAGATCAAAATGTTACTGTACAAGGATCAAACTAAAGTTGCCAAAATCTTCATAAACTAGTACATGCCAACTTAAATACCCATTATATTATGCATGGGCACTTCTTGCGCATTCAGATGAATTATTAAAACTATTTTCACTTCGTAAAAGCAGGTTTCTGAAGAAAAATTGGCATGGCAACCAAGATCTTTAACAGTGTCAGTAAATGATTAAGGAGTCTAGCCACCTTAGCCCTTTCATTAGAGACTATGAATTCAAACACTTCTGAACTTTGTAATATTTAACCTTTAAAATTAGCATGACAAATTAACCTTTATGCAATTTGAATGTTAATCTTTTAATGCAGTTTTAAGAACCCCAATTTCAGACACATAAGTAGCGTTAAAGTCAATTTTATATCTTGCCATACGGACAAATTAAGAAAAATCAACATTTACAGATTCACTACCGATCTTGTGGCCAAGCTAATTTACACCAGTCAAAATTGAAGTAATTACGTAACAAAAGCAGCTTTACCCATACTATACCGCCATCTACAGTTACCATACTTAACTACATATTTATATCTTTTAGACACTGTCGAGCGTGGTAAATTAAACCATTACAACCCTACAAGAACACACAATAACTTACCAGCTCTGAATTAACTTTTTGATCCCTCGAGAGGTACACAACGCTAGCCTTTAGCCTCTTGTAGTCTACCCCTCCAATGGTTCCCTGCAAAGTATTTAAAATGTCAATCCAAAACCCTAAACATTCAAAAATAAAAGGCAACAAAACTTAATAAAGCAGTAGTACTTACAGTGACCGAGAGACGTTGAGCCACAACCCATGGAGCAGAGACTGTCCCGCGCACAGTCACAGACCCAGACATGTTGCGTGCCGTGTTCCTGCTCACAACTCTTGCCAAGAAGGCATCGAGGTTAACAGAGTTTAGATACTCTACTTGTAAGCTCTTTAGCCTGGTGTTCACCATGAAGGTCTTCAAGCCTGTGATGGCCACTTTCGTCTCCTGCAGTCTTACTGCATCATCTAACCGTGCCTGGACATCCACGCCATTCAGCGACTTTAGTATTTGTAAATGTTTCACCATAACGCTATTTGTAAACTGTATATTACCTGAAACCAGAACATATAACATGAGCAAAACATTGAGAGGAGGAAGTGAATATGAAGTAGATAAATGGGGGGAAAACTGTAAATCATTATGAAAAGTAACCTATTTGGCACAGCCATCATACCTGTAGCAAATTTATCATCAGAAGTCAGCGCTCCGGAAGCCAAGCGTTTCAGATCAATGTTGTTGAAGTAACCTTGCAAATACACATTCTTCTCAGCAACTACATTCGTAAATGAGTAAGGTGCCGTGATGACTTGGTCAGTGTGCAGGGTGAAGAGTCTTGTTGACAAGTCCACACCATTGGTCGTATTTGTGTTCATGTTACCCTTTACGGTGAAGCCAGACTCAAATATCTTCGTGCCTGGAAAGCAAAGACTTATAAGCATTTAACTAATCACACTAATTTTTGTTTAATTAGAAATCTGTTTCACTCACCCGTTATAACCTGAAGGTCTTGTTGGTCAGTGTAGACTGCGTCATACTGGAGAAGATTAAGGTCGACCCCCGCCACAAGTCCCTCCACGCCTACGTCACCACGCAGGTCCATGCTGCTGAACGTCACATTACCAGAGAATACATTGTTGGCCGCTAATTCGGCAGCAGCTGCAGCGATTGCACTAATACTCAGGCCATTAGCACCTACACGCCCCTTGGTCATTACCGACCCTTCAACTACCAGCGAATCAAACGTCACCGGACCGTCTATCGTAGAATCGAAACGATCAGTAACTAAACTGGTCTTTAGGTCTCTTACATTATAACCATTGATGTAGTCTGCAAACAATGTGCCCATAACGGTGACTGGTCCATCAACACGCAGCGGTGCAGTTATATTAACAGCTTCTCTTAACGTTACTCTCCTCTCCGCTAGGAGAGAGATGTCTACGCCATTTATTTTAAAACCATCAGACATTTTTATCACGTGTGCTACTATAGAAGAGAATTTCGCACTGGAGAAAGTCTGCGGTACAAGGAACGTCTGAGCCCCAGTCTTGGTCACTACGTTTTGGAAGTCTACACCTTTCACTTTACCTTTAGCATAAAGGGAACCAGCTGAGAGGCCATTTGCGAAGACCTTCTTGCCAGTCACTACCTGATCCGATTTGTTTAGATATAGTGCGGTGTTTAAGAGTACTGTCAAATCTACGCCATCAACAAGGTTTACTACCAGTTCGTTAAACGTCAAGTCATTCTGGAAGGTCATGGTGCTACTTATTTCTTCAGCGTCAGTTGTCAGGAGAGACGAGATGTTCTCTCCATTCAGAGTGTTGAGGAACTGTACATCAGAAACCGTCAAGCCATTGAGGAAAGTTTGACTTCCAGACAACTTTACGGAGTCTTGGGTGACGTACACGAGGTCGGCAGCAACAGTAGACAAACTCATGTTATTCAGGCTGCCTCCATACACTATGCCTGGCATTCTCACTGGTTTCTTGAACAACACATTAAAATCCCAATTTCCAGGCAATGATCCATTTCCTTGGGTAGCAAATATAGTGTCCAAATTTACGCCTCCAACAATTTTAGTGCTGATTGTCAAGTTTCCCCTTATGTCTACACCTTTAGCAAACACCTTTTTGCCGGTGATTTCCTGGCTGGAAGACAGCGTCACAAACCTACGAGGATCAATACCATCCACCATGCCTTTGCTACCAAAATTTATCTTATCAATTACAATACTAGCAAAATGTTTCTGGTTACTAAATGCTAAAGCACTCTTACTAGTTTTTAAAGGATAATTGCCAGGAAAAGGTTTAGAATTGATATCTCCTGCCTGAAGATCCTTTTCCATAACCACTGACTGAGAGACTATCAGTTTGCCCGATATTACAGCATCTTCATCTCTGAATACCGTGTTGGACATCAGAGCCACCATGTCTATTCCCATCATCGTCGGCGCTTCAAAGTTATCAATCAAAACGTTGCCGGCAAAGCCTAAGGAACCGGCAAGTTCCCCACCAGACAACTGCAGGGCATTGTGGTAGAGGTAATTTATGTTAACACCACTTATCACACCGGACATCACTTCCAGGTTTCCTTCCACTTCAAGGTTATTCGAAGACACATGACCTGGAACAAAGCAAAACTTTTAAGTTTATCTTCAGCGCGACATTACGAGGCATGGAAATATTAGACTTCAAGATCGGTCAAAGCGTCTGGCACCACTGACCGAGGGTTGCAGGTGCATGCAGCAACACTGCTTCCGAGAGCTTCACGCCACCTACAGTGCCGCCTTCCAGCATGTGAATGTCTTCGGCCACAACGCCGTGGACGAAGACTGCACCCTCTATGAACTGGTGGCCAGTTGTGGTCACCAGGTCACCCACAGGAATGTCGTCCAGAAGATTTGTATACAATTGGCCGATGACTAATCCCTTCGTGAAGGTTTTTTTGCCTCCGATTTTCAGGTCAGTGTTACGTCTGTTAAAAAAATTATATTACAAGAGTAGAAGTTTGGATTTTTTTTGACGACATTCATCTTATACTATACTTACATAACAAGGGAAGACAACGTCTCGTTCAAAGAAAACCTTGCCCCTGTAGCATCTAGCACTTGGCCAAGTGTGGCAGAGTTTGCAAGCAGGGTGGAGATATGCAAGTGTGGTGCCACCACTGTCTTGAGGCCTCCAATGGTCCTACTAGTGCCAGAGGCAGGGACAGCATCTGGAGGGGTACACCACTCACTGTTGTAGTAATCGTGAATACAGTAAGAGGTTTACTGGAATTAAAAATTTAAACACCAAGCCTCGAAAATTAGAGCTATTGCTCAAGAGTTAATGTGCCAAGTAATATTTGCCCAACTAAAATTAAAAAGCATTTTCATTACCACTAAGTACACTTTAGGAACAGCTTACCATCAAGTGCGGACTCGATATAAGTTATTTGGTTGAGTAGTGTATCTAGCACCGTGTCTGGGGTGCTAAGCTGAGCGACGAATGTCAGGTACTGGTGGAGAGAGACGCCTCCAGCCAGAACACTCCCTGGGAACACCAAGTTCTCCGCCTCCAGAGTCTCCGTAGTCAGCGTCTGAGGGAAAGAAGGAATACGGAAATCAAGAGCGTACTCCTACCTATCACTGTTGGGCAAACCAGTACCCAACTTGGTCTTTAGCAGATAATGTTTATTCAAAAGAAAAGTACTACATTGCATTTTGAAAGGATAATTTGTGATAGGACAAAGGGAAGGGTGTCCAGCCCCTTTCCTAGTGTGATTGAACGTCAATCTACAAGCAACAATGGTCCCGACATCACACACTTCAACATTTTATGTCTGGAAATGGAAGGCGTACATTACAATACTTGGCCGAGTTACTCATTTGACAGTGAAGCAGCCATCTACAGTTTTCACAAGTTAAGAGCATCATCTCTTACCATATTTAAAGACTGACCTTGTTGACAAAGATTCCCTCGGTGATTGAAATATTTGCATGGACATCAGTATTTGAATCGACGCTATAATATAGCCTTCTCTCTGCAGCAGTCATTATATCCTTTTGACGATTGTACTCTTTCTAGGAGGTAAAAAACTATAATTAGTTTGCAATTTTACAACTTAAAATTAACAGAATATTAAGAGTTTGTTTAAAGAAATTAATGGGACAGTCACTTCTAGCACATATCTTTTTATAAAATCACTACATTTATGCTACTTAAGTAGGGCATTAATATCAGGCCTTTATCTTAGAGCAGAGGTTAACCATTAATAAATTAAATAGCATCACTTGTGCAAGCAGCCAGGGCTAATTTAACCTAACAACCCCCTCCCCCACAAAAAATTATTCCTACCACCAATGCCTAATAGCACTAGGAAATGCAGACTAGTACCAGATTCTGGAGAATTTAGTTTCAAAATTTTTAATAATTCACATTAAAGGCGTTTGAACCCTCCCCACATTTAAATCTCCAATCAACAAATAACCAGTAAACTGTTTATAATTGTCCAAAGCCTGAACCCACGGTGTCCAACAGCAGGGACAAGACTTTTCTTGGGTCTTTGTGCAAGACTTACGAACCTTTATACCCTCCACGAGCTGGGAGAGACCACTGGTCTCTGTAGCCACCGGGTCCTTCACATCTACCAGGCGGGCCTTCACAACGAACATGGCCGCGCCGTTGGTCGTTGGCAACACCACCTGGAAAAAGTATTGTAAACATTCCATAAAGTCTTAAACTAATAAATGTTAAGCAACGTGCCAAGTGAATGTATCAATCTGCAGTGCAGGGAACGAAAATTAAGTTAAACAGCATTAGGCCCGTCGTGGACGAATGTGTGTTTAGGTAAACACTGATATTAGCGTACAGAGAAAGCGCAACGCTAAAGGCGTTCATGCCATATACACATTTATATAATAAACGAGGCTATTAGCTGTGCTTTCAAACTTGAAAAGAAGACTAAATGGAGGTTTCAAGTTTTGTTGATGCTAGAGTACACAAAGTACAGTGAAGATGAATTAACTCTCGACCGGTTTGCCAATTATGTGACCGTGTCAGATTTGACAGTTATTCAATGTATACAAGAAAACAAGGAGCGGGGGAGCAGGCTACAGGTGCAATGGTAAAATATTTTATAGGTGTAAACCTTACTGTAGCAGAATATGATTTACAACGTGGCTGACGAGTTTATATCTAATCACAACTGAAAAATAAACAGTTACGACGTTTCGGCCCGTCCTGGACGGGCCGAAACTTCTTTAAAAGAAAAACGAAAATTACATCAAGTCGTGAAATGGCAAGACAACTGGAGAGAATAAAGGATGATAGAGAAGAGAGGACAATTGAAAATAAAAAATTTGACCAAGAAGCGCCACGATGATCTGGTAAAATCAAGGAAGGTTCACAAGAGAGGGAAGGAACATAACTAGGAAAGGGCATGTCAAAATTTTTAAAATAAACCTGCAAGAAGCTAAAATGGCGAAGAGTAACTAAAGAAATGTTCTCTAGTGGGTAAAATCAAGGCAGACCAAGTTTGTTTAGGGTTAGAGCATTTAATAATACAGTGTAAAAGGGAAGTCAACTGAAACAGCCAGGATTACGGTTCATGTGGGACATTGGGTATCAGTCTATTCGACAGGACTGAGTCTCTGAAAACTAGAGGCAGGTAAGATTTTAGAACACCAATCGATAGGATAATTAGTCTCCCTACAGTGACAAAACAGCATTATTTATCTGCAGTCTTAATAATTGTGATCAAGTCTTGTCAGTGTACGACTAGTTTCACCAAATTAATGCAGAAGACAAGAACAGTAAATAATATACTCCGGGTGCATTGAAAATAGGAGCAATGTCATCCAGATTACTAAGAAGTGTAATTCTTAAGATTTTTCCAGAGGACGAAGGGTATTTGGCGAGATTTCAGTTCAAATTAGAAGGCAAGTCACAGCTCATTACTAGGGGTAGAAACTGATTTAGGATAAAAATGCCTTTACTTAAAGTAGTTATAACATTTATGGGGTAACCAAGGAGAGATTTCATTTTCAAGAAACTCATTAATAAGCAAGACCCAGAGAAAGACTAGAGCACTTGGCAGAAGGTGAATAGTTGGAAAAGCTAATGTACATACACCCATATAGGTTTGCAGTAAAATGAAATTGCTGTTAACATGAGCGTCTAGGAAAAGGAGTGAATTAAATTCCCATTCAACTTGAGAAGTTACAGGAGCAAATTGTTAAAAGCTGGAAAAGGGTGTCTAAAACCAATTGTTAACCAAATGTTAACAATTTAACAAGAGGCACGTGTCAATAGTGGGAAGAACTGTTTATAGAGTACTCTATACAGGAAAGAATAAGGAAGAGGAACCCATTGCGACCCCTAAAGTTTGAGAAGTAGCAAAATTCTGTATAGGCCTCAATTTGAACAGCAAAATACATAGGTTTATGTATTTAACCCAACAAGAAAGGCAATTTCTCCAAGTGATGAACACGCTAAACTATTCTAAAAGTGTTCACATTCTAATGTTCTCCGATTATATTCACGGCAAGACTAAGATATTAGGAAAGTTTCTACACCTGATGCGCCTGTTTACCCGTGAAGTAAACTTGTTACCTATGAGTTAGTGGTTAATTGCATCAGGGAAAAGTCAGTTAGCCTATGGAACCCAAACCTAACTGGCTATTGTCCACTGTTAAGGTTAGTATATTTAGTGTAAATGTGCTGCAAAAAGTAAAAATAGCCAGGATGGAATTCCTTAAACTTTTGTTGCACAATCTGCTTAGAATATGTCAAGTCTGAAGTAAAGCAACTGGTGTAATTAAAACCCCTATTGCTGGCGATTTTAATAGATTTGGGAAAAAATGCTTGCACAAGGTGGTTCATACTGCCACGAGCTCAAATCCTACAGGAATAAAAATTCAAAACATGTGGTAGATCGACCAAGTTCATAATAAAATATAATTTACCAGCAGACTAAGTAATGGGAACAACAAATCCCTACTTACCTTGGCCAGACCAGTGATTGCATCAGTGTAAGCAAATCCTCGACCCCAGTCCGTCACCATCACGCTTAGGCTACCCTGAACCGCCTGAAATTAAATATTTCGATAAAAACCTCGTTACAGCTTTTCGGCATAAATTTTACTTTAAAAGTTTAAGATACCCACCACTTTGAATTGTGGCGTGGCAGAGACTGGGTCAAAGACCAAGCCCAAAAAGTCCTTTCCATGGCCGGCGATGAGAACCACTTCCCCTCTGCACGATTTCATCTGAAATGATAAGTCCTATTACAAATCAGTCTTGAGCCGCCATCACAACTTTGGGCCATTTACGACAGTACTTACGTTCATTGCCAAGATGCCATCGAAGCTCGCCAAACCTATGTGCGTCGACAAAACGTGCATGATCTCGTACTCTGCACCATTTTGGATGTAAATTGTCAGTTGATCAGTAGAGACCATCACCAGGTAGTTCTCGAAGCCTGTGCTGAACATGGCCCATGAACTTAAGGGAGAAGAGAGCGTCTGAACCTTCTGCAGCTGGAACCTCATCCAGAAGTCTTCCTGCCATGGCAAGAGAAATTGTGAAGGATTGTGACCAATGCTATGTAGTGTGGATGGGCCAGAATAGGTAGTAATGCAAAGGGAAAATGTCAAAAAATTTCCATCTTTACGAGTTATGAGGCAAGTTAACGTGGGAAAAAACCTGGTTACTTTAAAATAAATTATACTGCAGTTATCAAAAAATGTTGTTTCACATAATGAAAGTTCGGTATTTGGTGTGCACAAGATCCGTTAAAAATGTACATATTTTTTTATTTTAAGTGGGTGGGTTGTACACCAATCCACTGTCTTAAAGATTAAGTTCCTTATTTGGAAAGATTTTACAATACACAGGGGTGGGTTAAAATATCCACGAGGAGGAGGCTGTTTTTTCCCCCCAATTTGTAGAGAATTCTGAACCTAAACATTTGTTGGCCGGTTTTCATTTCCCATTCATTTTTTCCCCTTTTTTTAAGCAACAAACCATGCAACATTTTTTCCCCCAGTCGTTAGCTCTAGGGATGCAATATTTTTTCCACACAAAACAGAAAATGCAGCCATCTGCTTCATCTATGATACTGAACCTAATTAAAATTTAAAACATTTATTGAATAGTTTCAATTAATCTATGGAAACGCGTAATTATGTAAGATATTCATATACAGCTTCCAGTACACGTTGGCATCAGACTTTTAGAATTGACTACAATATATTTGTCAAGTCTGCCTCCACATTGAGGAATCTAATCCACTAACAAGCTTCCCATACTACTTTTTGGGTAATCCAGCTAATTAGAGAGACTACAAAGTAAGGAGTCTCTCCCCCCCCCCCCCCACCCCTTCCCTTCCACACATTACCACACACATTTGACAACACTACAAAACAGCTTTTCGTAACTTAACACATCCAGATTGCCACGTAATGTTCCCAATATAAAAAGGGACTGATGAACTACACCCTGGTATTACCGTACCATAATAGTAGGTAAATCCTATTAATCCCGCCTTGACCAGAGCATAAGTGGTCACTACAAGACTAGTGCCGTCAGCTCAAATATCCGATTTGAGATTTGTATTGCAGGAAGTAACTCCAGTTTGGAAATTCCATTATTTACAACAAATTTACACACTTTTGTAACCAATTAATTTTGCCGCTTAAGATTAAAGCATATGGCTATTTAACAAGCGATACCGTAACTTACTATGACTCTAATTTTACACAGTCCTAGTCAAGAGATTGACCCTCTCTTCCTTACAGCTATTCAGTTATTAAACTAAGCAACTTCCCTGAAATTTAAGCAACGCTTACCGCACTGATCGAAAGCTTCACCCCTCCGTGAATTGCACACCAAAATGCCCAAGTCGTTATGCAGATATTTCCCCCCCTAGCTTAAGCCATTCAATTTTATTCCAATTTAATGACAAATGAACTTTTGACCAACTGAAGTGTGACTAACAACATGCAGGTAGAGCGGTACTAAGGTTTGTTAGTGCCTACACGCTTTCTAATTCTAGTAGAGGATCAACCTCTTACTTGGTTCGTCCGTGCAGCAGCCTACCCCCATGGACAAATAGTGTTTAGAATCTTCAACTTTAACACAATGTACATTATTTAATTTTATCTAGAGCCTAAATTAGGTTATTTTTGCAATTACAGTATTTGCAATAAATAGGTGAAAATTTTAGATGCAAGAAACAGGTAAGCACGGTTCGAATGTCAAGTTTATAGTAGAGTAGTACCCCCCCGCCCCCCTCTAGCCCTGTGGTCAACTGTGGAATAGGCGGGAAGCATAAAATTTTACAGCAGGCAGAGTGATGGTAAAAGACAAGATATAGTTAATGATCAAGTGGTATGAACTAAACAGGGAAGTTGACGTGCAAGGGAAACTATAGATTTGTCTGGGACTACTGGTAACTAAATGATGCACGGTTGCCGATCAAGAATACCTGTTCCAAGCATGAATTTGTGTAGAACAAGTGATTCAAGCTGGTATGACCAAGATGCAAAACATTGATTGTTCTCTATTGGTTTTGTCTCCTGATCGAGGTGTTGGTAACTAAGTTTTAATTCTGTGTTCTACACATTTTTTTACAAACTCTCCAACCATTACTTGTGGCACATGCCTACCAGTGTTCAAAGTAATACAGTATGGGGAAAAGTCAAGACTAGATAAACCCCTTTCAAAAAAATTATACCACAAGTCTAACCTAGATAACCATCACTGAAAAAGTGGAATTTTTAGGAATAACGTGACCACGTACACTTTCTGCTTTTCCGTTACGACGTGGATTTTTGCAACGAAACTATTAGACATATTACCTTAAGTTCGTAGATTTGGAGATCAGGATGCCGGTGGACCGTCACAACAACTCTGCCACCACTCTGCATCACCTTCATGGCCGAGCCTTCTGCGTGCCACTCTCGCGCTATGCTGTGAGGCAACAACGAAATCCATGAGATTTTTTTATCCACATGCAAGGACAAATTGACAAGTTCACCCTAACCCCACCCTACAGTGACGACACTACGAGGCTGTCACTTACCCAACAGCAAAGGCAGGAGAAACCGTGCCAACAGTAATCTTGTAGAACTGCTGAACTCTCTGGCCAGCACTGAATATGATGAGGAAGAGCGTCTTCATGACAGTTCCGTCGTGGTCAGCGAAAGTCTCCCCATACCCCAAGTGAGTTATCGCCTGCCCTATACTTAGGCTGCTCAACTCGTGCAGCTGCTGCTTCTCCTGTATGAAGTACAGCCATTTTGTTCAGTTACATTGATTCACCAATTTCAATACACAAGTTGCTATCTCTGCCTATTTAACTTGTTAAATTAGGTAATTTGTATAGATTTTATTAACAGCATGTTGCCACAAGATTACAGAAACTAAAGTTAAAGAATGCTACTAGCAGAATCCTATTTAATTGTTCCTATACATGTATAAGAACACTGTACATTCTTTAGTCCTACAATATTTTGTAGTTTTCAAGAAGGATAAAGGTAAAGAACAAACTAACATTCTTATGTGCCAAGATCCTGCTTTATAATGTTGGCAAAATCTTATCAAGAGTAGGGAAAAATCAATACTTACAGCCTTGTAGAAAGTAATTGTATCGCCCTGTGCTATGACTACAACCCTTTGTAAGCCACCTTGTTGCACGTGGTAGTAGAATCCTGTAGCTGCCTCCACTGTCACCTCCCCTCCACCTGTAAAAACAAATGGTTTATTTACGTCTAATTTATTCAGAACACAGCGTAACTAAATACTATATTTTTATACACAGCAGCCAAGTATATAATCATTAACTTTATTGTACTGCTCTGCCTTAGTTGCTGCACTGAAGTCAATGATTGCGTGAAACAATGTACTAATTTTCCTCTGCCATATTACAATGTACGTAGCTACTCACTCGTGGAGCATAGAGTGGCCTGGGAGCCGCAGGCAACACACACATCACCAGAGTAACCATCAGACTTCTTACACAAGCAGCCGCCTGCTGTACAGCACGCGCACTCCTGTACGGGGTCATCAGTTTAGTAAACCGAGTCAATGTTACAGTAAAATTCATCTACCAACCTCAGCCCGTCTTCTCATTGAAGACGGTCGTGAGAACAGTCATGAAAACCCAACACATTAATAGTTTCAGCAACAACGTTAAAAAGTGACATCCTAAAGTTAACATTAGCCAAAATTGTATGCTAATATTGTAATAAGTATTTGAAGCACTACCCAAAGCCTATACAAGCAATTTTAGTCCTAAATTAATAGCCATGTTCTGAACTAGGCTAAGACCCAAATTTGGCTTTCCTTGCCTTTTAACTAAAACCAATATGCGCCGTATGTGATTTTTTTTTTTTGACTAACTTGATAAACATTCGACCAAGAAGTTGCCATAAAGTTCTATAATTTAGTATGTCAAACTAATCACAAACCATTCTGGCTAAATAGTATTAGTAAGCAAACAGATTATGGCTTGGGCTTTTGGACCACAAGAGAACCACCCTTTGCTTCAGGGTTTAAAAAAGTTTTAAAACAAATATCAAATACCGTTAATAGAATAACGCAAACGTTATATTTACTTGTACCGAGACAAGTAAAGCTTTATGAATAAATACCGTCCTAACCTAAATATGTATTCATTAATTACAAGTTCCAACTATCAAGTCAACCCACCATGGAGAAGCCATCACCACAGTCACAGCCTGTAGAACTTAGTGTCCAGTTATTAAGAACCTTCACAGCCTCCAGCGAACCATTCACCTCCACGTAGCTTCGTCCATTACCACTCTGGAGGAATTTAAGCAAGACAATATAAAATATTTACTTATGTCTCCCCATCACTTGCAAGGGCTTAATATATTTACCTTATAGATGGCAGGAAAGTCTGGCAAGTTGAGAGGAAATACTTTGACAATATCCACAGGGCCCAAGTAACCCACGCTCTCCACACCCGCAACTTCCACCACTGAAAAAGTGTGCCATTACTCACCCTAAACTTGGTTGGGTTTCAAAGCCTAGTTAGCCACATTTAAAATTATGCAGTACTTTACGTCGTTATGAACAAATTTGAGCGTGTCATTGTTTTAAAACTTTCAATTTGCGAAAAAGCTACAAGTTGTTTTCCAGTTTTAAAGGCAAACTATAAATTATTACCTATAATTTACCCATTACCATACAAAATTAGATTTTCGTTAATTCGATGGTTTATGCTACAAAGAAACTAAACTGAGGTATTGCCCAACAAGTTTTCAAGAGTGTCAAACTTATTTAAATCTATTGTATTACATATTCAATGTCTAAAAATACGACGAGAATGTACGTCTAACCAAGAGCTACAATTCATACAGCCTATAACCTATTTTTAGTTATTCGGTACATGATATTTAAGTTTTTTTAAATGGTAGGATTAAGCACCATTTGGAGTTAATCCTCAGACATTAAATATTTTTATTTACCATGTAATGCTTTTCCTCTAAAATAATGTCCACGTACATGATTTGAACTGTATGCAATTAAAAAAAACTTCTGTAGTCATCCGAAGTGAACGAAACACTTAGTACTAAGAAATTAAATTTAACCAAGTGTTTTGCACTTCAGCATGATTTAACAACTGCCATCTTAATGCCATCTTGACGTCCGTCGAGTACCACCTTGACAAGGCACGTCAGTATTTTCAAGTAACTACCTTCGATTACGAGTTCATTTATATTATCAGAGAATCTTTTAGCGAGTGAAAAAATAAATCAACGCGACTAATGCCATTGCACCGAATTACAGAATTTATATTATTCCATTATCAGATTTCCTTCAAGTTATGACAACAGCTACCTGCAGAGTCCGGATACACTCCTTTGAAAGATTAATTATCTTCGACAGTTACCATCTCTCCCTTTTCCCTATAACCTAGAATTTCAAGTTTGTTATATAAAAAATAACTGCATGGAAAAGTTGGAGCTACAGCCCTTAAAGCCCAGCCAACTGGCTATTTTGAACATTTTTGTATAATATACCGATTGGAAGTAGTTTCCAAAACTACTTAGCAAAGTTGGCGGTGGAGAAAAACCATGAATATTTTGGCAATTCTTTCACACAGGATCGGTAAACTCATCCACGGCTGAACAACTTACGTACTGGAAACAAATCTAGCCGGTCAATTACCGACAAACTGTGTAAAACAAAACAAAAAAAAATCTTTAAAAAGGAGCCCAGTCTGACAGCTGAGTGGACATCGCTTCGGATTTTTAGTGCCGAGGTTCCGGGTTCGATCCCCAGTGGAGGCGAAGACAAATGGGCAACGTTTCTTTCACCCTGATGCCCCTGTTACCTAGCAGTAAATAGGTACCTGGGAGTTAGCTGCTACGGGCGGCTGCTTGGGGGGGGGGGGGGAAGGGGGAAAGGGGATTTAACAAAAGGAGGCCTGGTCGAGGACCGGGCCGCGGGGACGGTAAGCCCCGAAATCAAGATAATCTCACGAGAGCCACCCACCTTCCCTGTTGCCGACGCCGGTGTTGAAGACGTAGGAGTGCCAAAGATCACCAGGCAGCTGAGGAGCAGGTGTACCTCTTCTCGCCCTGTGCACATTCTCCAGAGTGTCTTCATGCTGCTTCAGTTCATCCTGGTAGATGTTCACCACCATCTCCCGCAACCGGGAGAGCCTCTCCTCCAACACCACGTCAAGCTGTGCGAAATTAGTCCGATATGATGCCTCAAGACCACACTAAATTGATCCCTCCCCCCCTTACGAAGTCTTGATTTTGTGAGGGAAAGGGGAAGAAGGGTAAAGTTTCACACTACTCTTTAACGCAACAACCCAGCCACTTATCTTTACGCCTATTTATTTTTTTTAAGTTCGAGACAAAGCATTTTGTGTGGATAATCTGGTTATACCAGCCGGTCGGCCGAGCGGACAGCACGCTGGACTTGTGATCCTGTGGTCCCGGGTTCGATCCCGGGCGCCGGCGAGAAACAATGGGCAAAGTTTTTCATCCTATGCCCCTGTTACCTAGCAGTAAAATAGGTACCTGGGTGTTAGTCAGCTGTCACGGGCTGCTTCCTGGGGGTGGAGGCCTGGTCGAGGACCGGGCCGCGGGGACACTAAAGCCCCGAAATCATCAAGATATACCTACTCCACATCTAGACTAGCGGTAAGAAAACTAACAAATCTGTTCCCATGAAATATGTCACCGTTCTAGTGTTCTCTATTACTGTCGAGACTTGCCCCTATGCTGGTTTAGGGATTTAGGAAGCCTAGCTAACGTGAAAACTTAGTTTAACTAATTTATTTGTACACAGTATTGTTTTAACCATTTAGATCCATCTACATTTGCGCAGCTACCCTTGAAGACTATATAGTGCCGGTCCGACCTCTGGTAGGGGACCGGGCCGCGGGGACGTTGAGCACAGAAATCATCGCAAGGTAACCACAGGGTATAATAGAGTACATGGTGTATCGAGCTAGCTATGCTAAGCCAAGATATTTCCTATCACATAGGATGGAGAGTCGTACAGGGGTACGTGATCAGTAGCCTGCACTGGCAAATTTTGGGCGCATTATGAGGATATTAAGAGCGGTAAAATTGTTGAATATATGGTAAAGTTGCAGGTACTTAATTGCCTGCAGTTCCAAGAGCAATCATTTGCCTATAGTGGTTGAGATTATACACCTGAAAATAGTTTCAGAGATGAAAGGAGTTGGTTGAGAACAATAGATTGTGGATAAATCGGTGGTGGGAGGATGGGAGAGACCTAGATACTGGGTCGACTTTGGCAGTGCTGGGTATTCTATCACGCAAATTAGAAAACTACTGACGTTCTAGTACAAAACCCTTAAGGGCTATTCATGCCCGTGCCACCTTTTGGATGGCTTAAATCCATCAAATACAGAACCTTGGGGCATTATCTTCAGGCGTACCATTTCTTCCATTCGCAAGCCTATCAATATAACCTAACAATTTAACTTTGCTAAACTAGATATTAAATTCTTAATATTCCTCAAGTGCGAGGCTAGTACCGTGATTTGTCTGCAGTTTAGAATTATCTTATGAAGAGTATCGTCATCCATAATCATTAGCATGGGGGATTCTGGGACATTCACTCAAATGATTAGAACAAATTCTGTGCTCAATTTCTGCAAAGAGTGAATCTCCACAGATCAACCGCAAGAAATTCTAGATATTCCAATGACTACAGGTTTGGGGAAGACACCATCTTAAACAATGTCTCCAAGCACCTACGCGAATACTTGGGTAACGAGGGTTATAGATGCCTCCTTACCATGTACTGTAGGTACCGACCTGTGATGGATGTAGTGACGAGAGGAAGACTGGCGAAGGGGTGTTTGTGTACAAGGGCACATCAGCTTCAGTCTGGCCATTAGTAAAATAACCACCGACCACCAGCATCAGTGCCAGCCCCGCTATCCGCCATATTATAGTCTGCAATATTCCAATTAACATAAGGTTCCTGCCTACCCAATGGTGGAAACATTCACTAGTCAATATATTTCAAACTAGTCCATATTAAAGTTCCCGTAGTGCCCTAATTTGCGGTATATCATGTCTTAATTTATGCTGTCGCTAACTTAACCCCAACTGTCAAACGGCACGGCCCTTGTCCGGCACAAATTTAAATTACCATCAAAAGCCTATCAAAAGAATCACGTTTTCAGGCATAAATTGCTTTATTAACCAATGGAACTGGTAATTAAAAACTTCGATTTTGCCATACGTGAAAGTAAACTCGTCAAGTGTGCGAATAAAATAGCAAGAACGTTAAGTTGTACTTATTTCCAAACTCAAAGCTTTGCCAAACACAGCCTAGGTCTTAGACAAAGGCTTCATGCAGCATTCCCAAATGCCTTTTACATGGCAGAGGGATCCGACGCCAAGCATACATTACACTAATTTATTCGGCAATTAATTTTTTTTTGGTCATCCGTAGCAAGACCAGAATCAATATATAACGACGGGAATAACTTGCTGATACAACTAGGAAATTACCAAACAACAAATATCAATAACGTCACGCCCAGAAACATGCGGATATACATGAATAACATCCACACATACTCCCTTCCCAGACCATTGTTACCTTATACGAACCCACTAGTCACCCACCATGACGTGAAGCCCCTGGAAGGAAGACCGTCTCTGTGATCCTGCCTCGACCTCCACCTCCAACCACGACAACATCTGAGGCTAAACTGCCGGCCTGGCTTCCAATCCACCAATCACAGGGTCGCTCACTCGTCAACACAACTACTTCTCTCCCCATTGGACCATTTATACTTACAACTCAAGCCACAAATTGGCCGTTAGCACCAGTATGTTTATCTTGTTTTTCTCTCTGAAATGAATGTTAAATTATTTCCTTGGAATTTATAATACATTAATGTATTGTGGTCAAGAAGAAATCGTTAGGTGTTCAGGTTAGGATGACCGGGGTATGAAAATGAGGGAATAAAGATGTTTTCTGAAGAATGAGAATGATAAAGATGAGTTGTGTGTCAAGATGAGAGGGATAATGGTGAGAGGTGTGAAGATAATGATGAGTGAGGATAAGATGGGTTAATATGAGAATGGGGGTGGGAAGATAAGCGATAACCACGAAGAAAAAATTAAACTGAGAACCAGAATGAGTATCCGGATTACATTAAATCTTAAGGCTCAATTTAAGATTTCCACTTTGATATAAAAATGCCCTCTCAGGAAGAGAGGGTTCAGATGAGGTCAGGATGAGCTGGATATCGCAAATCATGCTGCATCACGATACACGATAGCTGGCTTACGATGGGATGCATATTGCGTTATGTCCCATACTATTCCTGGCTTTGCCTAGTGTCGGTCATTTGATTTCCTGTTCAGTGTAAATTGATATCCCGGTCAAATATAACCTTGATATATAAACTGAATAAAACTAAGAAAGATATTTCGCGTCAAAACTTGAAAGCAAAAGAGCAACCAGCTTCTCTTCATCGTCTCAAGTTACGTCTTGAAGCAGCCTCCGTTATTTACTGGAAAAAGATATTTTTCCACGTTGAATTTTTGCTTGCAACCAAATATCGTCAGACTCTATCGCTATACGCTATCGTGTACATATTACTACGGTGTATCGCCCCAGCGATATGATCGCCTTGGTGGGGGTAGAAATTAAGCTAATCAATCAATCCATGACTAAATGGTCATAAATGTATAGTTATTAGCTGTGTTGTAACTTGGGGCCCGCCTGCTGCCCACGCAGGCCAGAGTTGAGGCTTTCCACCACCGCTTTCATGGCATATTCATTCATAATTCATCATGAGTTTGCTTACTTGAAAATACCAAATTAAAAATAATTTTATAAATAAATATATAAATATAAACATAAATAATGATCAACTCGAATTACCAAGCAGAATTATTTTAAAAATACTTTATATGGAACAAACTACGATCTCTCATGCTTTTATTAAGAGATACAAGACACATCGTCGCAAACTTGTTCGCCAACAGATTTTAAAACCGACCTAACTTAACCTAACCCAAACCAGCCTAACTTAACCCAACCGAGTCAAACAGCCTAAGCTAACGAGCGTACGTGTTTAACAATCACAAAATGAGCTTTATTTAACCGTCTTGTGCACGATTTAATCATACCACGCTATTAAATAGTTGAAATATCCGATGTACTCTATAAACATATCAATAGTGACATATGTGAAATTAAGTTCTCTACATATGTCAGATGCTTAATCGGTCTCGAGCCTATTGTTGATGTAACGATGTGCCTTGAATTATGTAACTAGCTCATCAAGACTGAAATTTGCTTAGCTAAATGAATTTTGGGGCTCAGTCCCTGAGCCCAATATGAACCTCTGTAACCCCTTTCCACTACCACCCCACAGGATGAGTATGAGGTGCATAGGCAATGAACTAGAGTAAACTCTATATTACTGAGCGTTCGTCAAGCTGGGAAGGTATCTAAAGAAGCCTAATGGAGTGACAGCAAGAGAGGTAAAGAGGGAGATGAGCTCACTCTTGAGGAATGTCTTCAGACTTGCTTTGTTAACATTACTTATGTCAACTTTGTGATTAATATTATACCTCTGAGAAACCCCTGCCTGTACCGCTGTGAACTTTGGTTGAACCGCTGTGAACCTTGGTTGTACCGCTGTGAATCTTGGTTGTACCGCTGTGAATCTTGGTTGTACCGCTGTGAATCTTGGTTGTACCGCTGTGAATCTTGGTTTTACCGCTGTGAATCTTGGTTGAACCGCTGTGAACCTTGGTTGTACCGCTGTGAATCTTGGTTGTACCGCTGTGAACCTTGGTTGTACCGCTGTGAACCCCTGGTTGTACCGCTGGGAACCTTGGTTGAACCGCTGTGAACCTTGGTTGTACCGCTGTGAATCTTGGTTGAACCGCTGTGAACCTTGGTTGTACCGCTGTGAACCTTGGTTGTACCGCTGTGAATCTTGGTTGTACCGCTGTGAACCTTGGTTGTACCGCTGTGAACCCCTGGTTGTACCGCTGGGAACCTTGGTTGAACCGCTGTGAACCTTGGTTGTGCCGCTGTGAATCTTGGTTTTACCGCTGTGAATCTTGGTTGTACCGCTGTGAACCTTGGTTGTACCGCTGTGAATCTTGGTTGAACCGCTGTGAACCTTGGTTGTACCGCTGTGAATCTTGGTTGTATCGCTGTGAATCTTGGTTGTACCGCTGTGAACCTTGGTTGTACCGCTGTGAACCTTGGTTGTACCGCTGTGAATCTTGGTTGAACCGCTGTGAACCTTGGTTGTACCGCTGTGAACCTTGGTTGTACCGCTGTGAACCTTGGTTGTACTGTGAACCCCGTGGTTGTACCGTTGTGAAGCAGTGAGTACCAGTGACCCACGGTGAAGCAGTGAGTACCACAGTGTCCCACGGTGAAGCAGTGAGTACTAGTGTCCTACGGTGGAGCAGTGAGTACCACAGTGTCCTACGGTGAAGCAGTGAGTACCAATGTCCTACGGTGTAGCAGTGAGTACCACAGTGTCCTACGGTGTAGCAGTGAGTACCACAGTATCCTACGGTGAAGCAGTGAGTACCAGTGTCCTACGGTGGAACAGTGAGTACCACAGTGTCCTACGGTGAAGCAGTGAGTACCACAGTATCCTACGGTGAAGCAGTGAGTGATTCGCTACACTCAAGAGACTCCAGATACCTCGACTGAAAAGATTCACTGGCTCTTCTTCTGATCATACATAACGGTTCGAATCCTTTTGAGGTTCGATCATATTCAACAGCTCAACAAATGTACACAAGGGCTTATGTACCTAAGCTTGAGGGTTCTTAAAGCTTCGGTAACGAGCCCAAAGCGGCATGGTCAGGGTTCAACATTCTTAGGGTGGGGTTGAGGGGGGTGAGGTTAAGGGGGGGGGGTTGAGGGGGGGTTGAGGGGGTGGGGTTGAGGGGGCTGGGGTTGAGTGGGGTGGGGTTGAGGGGGGGGGGGGTTGTGACCTTACTCATCATGGGGGTTCAATTGTGCATGAGTACATGTGTACCTGCACTCACCTGGGTGTACTCCCCTGTATGTACTTTCGCTTGGATAATGTCATGACTTTTATCTTATTCTTATTTTTTTATGGTTCTTTTACGTTATCTATTTGGTTTTGGTTTTGAAAATTGAAAGTTCCAGCTCTTCTAAGCTGTCCGAGGAGGGCCGGACGACTCAAACAGAAAACGGAACGGTACGCCACTTTTGTGAGTCGATTTCATTTCATATTACGTCCAAATTTGGCCGTAGTGAGCATACGAGCCAAAAGTGACGTTATTTTTAAGAGGACGGGTTGTTTGAAACTGTGAACTCTCTATGTTTCACCAATATTCCCGTCTAAGCGTCTCTAGAGGTTTGAATGTTGTGGAACGGACTCGAGAAACTTGTGTGTGTTTACTCCTATAGTTGTGCTTGCGGGGGTTGAGCTTCGGCTCTTTGGTCCCGCCTATCATCTGGTGTATAGGTTCCTGAGCCTACTGGGTTCTATCATATCTACATTTGAAATTGTGTATGGAGGCTGCCTCCACCACGTCACTGCCTAGTTATTTTGTTTAGTTTATTTTGCACCCCATACCCATCTTGTGGGCGGTAGTGGAAAGGGTTAAAGAGGCATATAATGGGCTCAGGGACTGAACCCCACAATTCATTTAGTTAAGCAAGTTACAATCTTGATGAACTAGTTACAAAATTCAATGCACATCGTCACATCAACAATGGGTTCGAGATCGACCACAAGTACAGTTTCTGAATTAAGCAATTGACATATGTGGAGAGCTAGTGCCACAATTGATATGTTTGTCCTGCACACCGCCCCCCATCCAGAGGGCAGCGGTGGATAGGTTACAATCACTTAGTTACTATCTACAGTTAGCAAACTATGGATATATGGCTAAGATTGCTGGCAACAGATAATTTTAAATTAAATATTTACAAATCTCTTGAACATCTGTTATCAAATTATCTCTGAATTCACGTATCTTTTCGCACTCCATCACATAGTGACGAAGGGTGTGCGAATAATTTTGTTGACACAGTTTACATTTGGTCAGGTCTACATCGGCAGGTAATGAGAATTCCCAGAGATACTTGTAACCGAGTCTAAGCCGAGCAGTAGTAACATCTAGAAGTCTGCTGATTTTATTGGATGAACCATAGATGTGTGGCTCCTCTTGCATGATAGTATGATGATAGATGGAATTACTGGTGTCTACTTCACTTTGCCTCAGATCTACAAGATTTTGTTGAAGTTCTTGGTGTACTGCTGCTCTCAGATTGCTTATTGACAATCCAAGGTTATACTCAATTTCTTCTTTAAAGGCAGATTCTTTGCCTAACTCATCAGCTCTGTTATGCATTCGGAGGCCAACATACCTCATACCTCTTAGTTCTGGGACTAGTTTGGTGCCATACCTCTGAAAATATTTAATCTTGTTAAATACAAGACACAGAGAAGATCTGTGTCTTGTATTTAACAAGGTCAGGATTTCAGGCTTGGGATGCATAATCCAGGATTGGTCTGACGTATGTGGTATACAAGGTTCTGAATGATTCTTTACACACGTTTATAAAGGCATTTCTTATGTTGGCCAATCTAGCATAAGCCGCTGATGATATCCTTTTGATGTGGACTTCTGGGGACAGGTTCGGTGTATCCCCTGATGCTAGACCAGGGGGTTGTCTGTACCCCCTGGTGCTAAGCTAGGGGTTGTCTCAGCTCCCGCTCACAGTAACT